>NW_018404465.1:134267-134509 GCF_002113885.1 Mizuhopecten yessoensis
CTATTGTCATTGTATAGTGTATACAAAGTATTACTAATTGTACATCGTATACTGTATACAAAGTATTACATATTGTATAAAAGTATTACTTATTGTATATTTTATACNTTACTTATTGTACATTGTATACTGTATACAAAGTATTACTTATTGTTTATTGTATACTGTATACAAAGTATGACTTATTGTGTATTGTCTCCTGTATACAAAGTATTACTTATTGTTTATTGTATACTGTATAC
>NW_018404465.1:141303-142592 GCF_002113885.1 Mizuhopecten yessoensis
TTAACTTATTGTTTATGATATACTGTATACAAAGTATTACTTATTTTACAATGTATATTGTATACATAGTTTTACTGATTGTATATTTTATACTGTATACTAAGTAATACATTTTTTGCGTTATACTCTGCTTCCACTGTATCCCTGTTTGTACATTGTGTACATAGAATGATGCATAGTTTATTGTACAATGTATTGGAGCGTATAACGTTTCGTTCGCGCACAATTTTTAGTGAGAAAAGATATTGAGAAAAAAATGAAATTTGCATATTTTAAGAAAAGCATTTGTCTTGTCTCTACAATTCAAGAGCGTTCATAGCATTATAAAACCCCACAATTGTTATCTAATATGTATAACGTTAAAAATAACTATATTGAGCATGTTTGATTTTCTAGTTTTTAGATCACCAATACCCTTTTACAGACATGCTTTTTACACGTGATTTAAAATGTAATATTACACACTGCCCAATGATAAGTTTAGCCAAATTAAGAATACCAAAGAAAATGACCGAGTTTGAAGTGCCAGTAATATATTGAAATTAATTAAAAAGATATCGATTTCTGAAACTGTCCAGAAGTTGCTGGGTTTTATATATAGTTAGTGACTCTGTAAATAAGAAAGAAAACACAATACTGTGACATATACTTGTAAGAATTTCAAATGAATAATTTTCACAAAATTGCTGACAAGAAAGTTTTAAACGTTTTAAGAAGAAAGGCGTTTGACCAATACCATAAAACGTTTTTTTCTGATTATATCTGGTTTATGGCCCCCACAAAGTGTATTCCGAATGACTCAAAATGCACACAATAAAAGAAACGGCCGTCCTGAATTGAATAAACCAGCTCTTATTTCATCACGGCTATAACTAGACATGTGGTTCCTAATGAAAAGCAGTAATGATTAATATAACTCGGGATTTAAACAAACTTCATACGACGTGCCCGGAATTTTGATTTTAATATCTTTTGCCGAAAAACTATTAAACTGAGAATAGAGTTCGTAGGAAGTCAGCAGCCATTTGTTTTCAATAATTTATTGAGGATCCCTGTACCACTGCCAAAAACGGAAACGAACATTTGCATAGAAAGTTCCGGCACGACTACAAATTATTTTTAAAAGAAAAAGTATACTGTTAATGGCATTGATGAAAATAAATAATAATAATGGAAGAAATAAACAAAAATACTCGACGATAGAAGGAAAGTGTAAAAATTAGCGAGACTAGACCGGGAATCATACCAATGACTTTTAAGTTATATACATTGTACTACCAATGGGGGGG
>NW_018404465.1:142746-158486 GCF_002113885.1 Mizuhopecten yessoensis
GGGGGGGGGCTGTATATATGTAAAACATCAGTCAGTGGAACAGTAAACTTCTAAACCATAGCCGATACGGTGGAAATTTACCGTTCTCAAAACTGTAACTCTGGTTTTGTTATATATTGTATTGTATATTCTTCTTGGCCTTGTTATTTTTCTTGACCTTGTTATTTTTCTTGACCTTGATATTCTTCTTGACCTTGTTATTTTTTCTTGACCTTGTTATTTTTCTCGACCTTGTTATTTTTCTTGACCTCGTTATTTTTCTTGAGCTTGGTATTTTTCTTGAACTTGGTATTTTTGAATGTCGTTCAGGATTGATCAAGTAACTTTAAATAATTAAGACAGGGCGGCTGTTTTGTGGAGAGATGATCTGATTCAGGTTTCTGGCTGTACTCTCTTTAAACATTGCCCTAGTTTCGAAAGCATGTTTTATAAAGTTGGCTACGTTTTGGATGCCGGTTAAAATAAACGTTGTTAAACCTATCCGGATCTGATAGTAAAAAGGATAACGGTTGCGTTGTTCTTGTCGCGGTAATGTTCGATATTATCTTGTTAAACATACTCTAGATTCGGTAGATCTCTGCAGCGACGTCTTAATTGAGTTCGCTTCTGTTAGTGTTAGCATACGCCATACAAAATGTACTTTAAGGCGATACAAATATTTATAATATGATTGAGCGCGTGCTGACAGAGCCTGTCTATGTAGGTAAATACGAAATGGTGTCTGGACGTAAGCACGTGAAAAACGGTGATCCTTGTGATACCCTTCTCAATCAAAGCTTATCTACAATGCAATTGATTTTCAAAATAAAACATATGTTTCTACATTTATATGACAAGATACCCATAGGCATGTGGGGTGTACTTTTAACGTCTGAGTGACGTCGACAATGCTTGTGTTACGCGCATGCGTCCATTGGCTACAAACTGGTCCTTCAAGCTGAAGAAATAATTTCATTGTTAATGTAAATGGTACCACCAATTCCAATTTTATTATGAAATAGTTATTTCGTTAAGTTTCAAAATATGTTGTCCGTCAAAATGGTATGTTACGAGGCATTTTACAGAATTTTAGTTGTTCAAAATCTGAATGTTTAAATATAGAATGGAAAAACTAAATCAGATACACTGCATGAATCGAACTCAGAACCTTTACATGGCAAAACCAACACTTAACACATGTTACCATCTAAAAAATATAAATGCGCAGCATCAAAATAAGTGTTCAATGTATGGGCCGCGAGGTGTATGAGAACACATCACCATTGAAAGTAACAGCGAAGTAACTCTAAGCCAGAAAATGTCTTCTTGGTTGCTTCATCTTCTCAACAGACTTCCCCGCAGGTAGGGCGTACGAATTGTACCTGCTGCCCCCATTGCATGATCGTAAGAGGCGACTAAATTTGGGATCTTTTCTTTTCTTTCTTTACAACTTTCTTCTTCCTAATGACCCCCTTGACAATGCGTCACTTTTGGCCGTTAGTTGAGCGTCCACCCCTGTGAGGAAGGCTTTGGGTTCTGTCCCCTGGCCGAGACAAACAAGAGTCTGTAAAAATGGTAGTTTCTATTCCTGCTTAACGCTCAGCAATTTAGGAGTGGGACGACTGGATCGCCCGTTGTCAGTATTACGTGACTGGATGGGGTGTCCTGCTGGGTGTCTTCGGCAGTATGTTTCAGTAAGGTAGCACTATAAATCCATAATCAGTTCCACGCTATCACAAGGAGACAACCACGACATATCGCAGCCTCCCAAAACACACGCATAAATCTTGCACAAATGGGAGGCCGTCGTTAAATGACCTTAGCTGTTGATAGGACGTTAAACAATACTAAACCAAACCAAACTCAACAGAAAGGAGAATAGAACTTGTTTATAGAGCTTGTTTATAGAGCTTGTTTAGATACTGTAACAGATACAGTGCTACTCTTTACCCTGATCGTTAACAAACTGGTCCTGTACCCGATACCCAGATACCCATAGCTGTATATACCGTTCGGAATCGATTCTTTGGTCCATAAGATTGAAAATAGTTCATCAAATATGACGATCTTAACATGATCGCAAAACTTTCCTCATGGAGAAATATATTTTTTGTGTGATATGAGGGTCAATGTTTTTTATTATGTGTATAATTGGGCTTTGTGGTTCCGTTGTCACTACCCGAGTTCTTGCTGAGGGGACAAGACAATACTTAAATTTGACATAGAAAAACATGGCGCTTACCCTGCCGGAACACCTGGTCTTATTCTCCATGTTCTTTTCCAAGGGTCTCAGTGTAAATATTTCCCTTGTTCGTATTTTGCTCTTTTGTATCGACTTTGACTTAGAACTGTGGTTCTGTTGACACTTTGGTAATTTCTTGCTATCAATACTGTACAGTATTTACCCGATACTTAAAGTGTAAGCGCATCAACAACTGATCATGCATGTACGTAGATTCGGAGTCTTTGTCCGTGTTTTCTATTTAGGGGATATCGAAAAGAAAAAAAACTGCTCTGCTGTCCCCATTCATATTGCTGAGATGTATATATTTTTTCTCACTTTCCACGAGGTAGCAATTGAAAATAAGCATCAGATCTGCGCAAGGAGGTCAATACACCAGCATACCCTGCCTCCTTCTCACATACACGCATACGAAACACACACACACATGCACGTCCTTTAATGACATTAGCTGTTAATAGTACGACAAAACTAATACAGACAAACCGAAACTCAGTTTTATAAAGTTGATGATTTTATGATTTAATTATGAGACTTCATTATCCGTGTCCATGTATCCATGTTACGTTCAGGTTCATATTTCAGCTGTGGTACATTGTATTAGAATTCAACGAATTTTGACATTTTTAATGCAGAACATTTTGGACATGATTTATGTCGTTTGAGTCAGATGAAAGATAGTCTAAAGTGGCCACTGTAATTTCTACTGTGCATCAAACCCGAAAATATAGAAAAAACAAAACAGAATATGACATCTACTTTAATTCACATGTACCGATTCATAGTACTCTTCTCTTGATATCAACAAAATAGGCTATTAAACTTCAGGATAAAAAAACACAATATCAGATTGATAACCTCTTATAATCAGTCGGGATTTACTTCTCTGTTTCGCACAAATTCGGTCCAACAGGCAGCCATCGATCCAATAAATAAAAGTGCACATTTAGAATTCCTGGCCAATCGAGCAATAACACATGAACGTGTTTTGGCGGGAGTTCATTGTGGATGCTTCGGTCCAAATCCTTAAAGTACATCTACGGCCGAAGCCCAGTCGTCTCTATGGTAACCTACACATTACAGTTGTTGTTGTCAATATCTAAAACTATTTCTGCCACTCAGCGGCACGTGTACTGTGGTAGATATTATATACATCTGGTCATCTTTGAACCACGGGTCATCCTTCGGACAGTTGGGTGTACTTATTTGTGACTCCACAATGGTCTCAATGTGTGACGTCACACTGTTCGAGTTTGACTCTTACGGCTAACGTTGTATTCTTCGAAGACGAATTCCTGAGTACATACTACTGTGTCGACTCCTACATGTATCGTCCCCTGAGTATATACTACTGTGTCGACTCCTACATGTAACGTCCCCTGAGTACATACTACTGTGACGACTCCTACATGTAACGTCCCCTGAGTACATACTACTGTGTCGACTCCTACATGTAACGTCCCCTGAGTACATACTACTGTGTCGACTCCTACATGTAACGTCCCCTGAGTACATACTACTGTGACGACTCCTACATGTAACGTCCCCTGAGTACATACTACTGTGACGACTCCTACATGTAACGTCCCCTGAGTACATACTACTGTGACGACTCCTACATGTAACGTCCCCTGAGTACATACTACTGTGACGACTCCTACATGTAACGTCCCCTGAGTACATACTACTGTGACGACTCCTACATGTAACGTCCCCTGAGTACATACTACTGTGACGACTCCTACATGTAACGTCCCCTGAGTACATACTACTGTGACGACTCCTACATGTAACGTCCCCTGAGTACATACTACTGTGACGACTCCTACATGTAACGTCCCCTGAGTACATACTACTGTGACGACTCCTACATGTAACGTCCCCTGAGTACATACTACTGTGACGACTCCTACATGTAACGTCCCCTGAGTACATACTACTGTGACGACTCCTACATGTAACGTCCCCTGAGTACATACTACTGTGACGACTCCTACATGTAACGTCCCCTGAGTACATACTACTGTGACGACTCCTACATGTAACGTCCCCTGAGTACATACTACTGTGACGACTCCTACATGTAACGTCCCCTGAGTACATACTACTGTGACGACTCCTACATGTAACGTCCCCTGAGTACATACTACTGTGACGACTCCTACATGTAACGTCCCCTGAGTACATACTACTGTGACGACTCCTACATGTAACGTCCCCTGAGTACATACTACTGTGACGACTCCTACATGTAACGTCCCCTGAGTACATACTACTGTGACGACTCCTACATGTAACGTCCCCTGAGTACATACTACTGTGACGACTCCTACATGTAACGTCCCCTGAGTACATACTACTGTGACGACTCCTACATGTAACGTCCCCTGAGTACATACTACTGTGACGACTCCTACATGTAACGTCCCCTGAGTACATACTACTGTGACGACTCCTACATGTAACGTCCCCTGAGTACATACTACTGTGACGACTCCTACATGTAACGTCCCCTGAGTACATACTACTGTGACGACTCCTACATGTAACGTCCCCTGAGTACATACTACTGTGACGACTCCTACATGTAACGTCCCCTGAGTACATACTACTGTGACGACTCCTACATGTAACGTCCCCTGAGTACATACTACTGTGACGACTCCTACATGTAACGTCCCCTGAGTACATACTACTGTGACGACTCCTACATGTAACGTCCCCTGAGTACATACTACTGTGACGACTCCTACATGTAACGTCCCCTGAGTACATACTACTGTGACGACTCCTACATGTAACGTCCCCTGAGTACATACTACTGTGACGACTCCTACATGTAACGTCCCCTGAGTACATACTACTGTGACGACTCCTACATGTAACGTCCCCTGAGTACATACTACTGTGACGACTCCTACATGTAACGTCCCCTGAGTACATACTACTGTGACGACTCCTACATGTAACGTCCCCTGAGTACATACTACTGTGACGACTCCTACATGTAACGTCCCCTGAGTACATACTACTGTGACGACTCCTACATGTAACGTCCCCTGAGTACATACTACTGTGACGACTCCTACATGTAACGTCCCCTGAGTACATACTACTGTGACGACTCCTACATGTAACGTCCCCTGAGTACATACTACTGTGACGACTCCTACATGTAACGTCCCCTGAGTACATACTACTGTGACGACTCCTACATGTAACGTCCCCTGAGTACATACTACTGTGACGACTCCTACATGTAACGTCCCCTGAGTACATACTACTGTGACGACTCCTACATGTAACGTCCCCTGAGTACATACTACTGTGACGACTCCTACATGTAACGTCCCCTGAGTACATACTACTGTGACGACTCCTACATGTAACGTCCCCTGAGTACATACTACTGTGACGACTCCTACATGTAACGTCCCCTGAGTACATACTACTGTGACGACTCCTACATGTAACGTCCCCTGAGTACATACTACTGTGACGACTCCTACATGTAACGTCCCCTGAGTACATACTACTGTGACGACTCCTACATGTAACGTCCCCTGAGTACATACTACTGTGACGACTCCTACATGTAACGTCCCCTGAGTACATACTACTGTGACGACTCCTACATGTAACGTCCCCTGAGTACATACTACTGTGACGACTCCTACATGTAACGTCCCCTGAGTACATACTACTGTGACGACTCCTACATGTAACGTCCCCTGAGTACATACTACTGTGACGACTCCTACATGTAACGTCCCCTGAGTACATACTACTGTGACGACTCCTACATGTAACGTCCCCTGAGTACATACTACTGTGTCGACTCCTACATGTAACGTCTCCTGAGTACAAACTACTGTGACCACTCCTACATGTAACGTCCCCTGAGTACATACTACTGTGACGACTCCTACTTGTAACGTCTCCTGAGTACATACCACTGTTACTCCCTTTTTCATTCACGACTTTTTGCCAATTTCCTGACTACACAAGTGTATGACGTCACATTCCCAAACGACCCACTCCTTCGTGACTTTGAGCTAAAATTGCCGACGTTTTATATGATTTTAGGTCCCTGCAACAGCAAAGGTCATATACAGACGGTGTCAACGAAGGTTGGGGGCACTGACATATTTGAAGAGCCACTTTATACAGTGCCATATCACTGAAATGTTTAAACCTGAATACGCATAGCATTATACTCCAGCTATTCACGTTATACTGACAGCAGACTTACCAGTCGTACCCGACGCCTAATCAAAGCTAAACGTCCATAAAGAGCAGTTAGTATAATGTACCATATTTTAGAGTATGATTTGTCTCCGTCCGGAAACATTGAATCCATAGCTTTCTCACCTGGACCAACACTGAACTCTAAGGTCAAAATCAAGGTAATGCTGGGTAAGGAATAAAACGAAACGCGAGACGAGTATTACCCCTTTGAGAAAAATCTAGGAATCTGATTGGTTAAAAACTACAGTGTACCAAACCGCATTCGTAAATCTCAGGGGGTATACGAAAAACCCAAGGGGTATACGGTCATGTCACGTGATTCTCAGCAGTAATACGGTGGAATCACGTGATTTTACAAGGGGTATACGGGTCACGTGTCTTTGTATCTTGCGGCCGGGCATCGGGAGACAACTCGCATTCGTCGTCTGCTTCACTGTTTACAAAATGGCAAAACGTTTCGCTTCGCATACTGATGAGGAAATACTCGCCAAAAGGGCTAACTATGTGCCACATAACACACAAAAGGCGAACAGACGAGCGGCAAACATGCTGAGGACGAAGTATTTAAAAGAAAAGAATCAGGAAGAACAGTTCGGGGAATTTGATAAAACGAAACTAAATGAGGTACTGTGCCAGTTATTTTTCTTTGTTTTTATAATAAAAGACTCAAAGGGGTAATAAATTCGTTACACGGATTTTTGGCAGGGTATACGGGATGGTATGACCCTACAGGATTTCGTATACGGGATGGTATGACCCTACAGGATTTCGTATTTCCTTCGGCCTATCGGCCTCAGGAAATACGAAACCCTTTAGGGTCATACCATCCCGTATACCCTGCCAAAAATCCGTGTAACTAATAATATTCATGTTGTCAGTCTTAATGCATTTTTCAAGACAGCTACTCGTAAGTGTGAAGGCTTTTGTTGAAATGTTTTGAAAAAATAGCTGCTAATAAAAAGCTAAACTTAATTCACCAAACCAAACTTAAAATGTTTGAAGAAATGTCTGTTGATAGGAAGCTGAACCCAATAAACCGAACAAAACTTAAAATGTTTGAAGAAATGGCTGTTAATAGGACGCTAAACCATATAAACCGAACAAAACTTAAAATGTTTGAAGTAATGTCTGTTGATAGGAAGCTGAACCCAACAAACCGAACAAAACTTAAAATGTTTGAAGTAATGGCTGTTGATAGAAAGCTGAACCCAATAAACCGAACAAAACTTAAAACGTTTGACGTGACGTCTTTGTTGAAGGATCCATGTGTGTGACGTCATACTATCTCGCGTCGATAATCTACACAGCCGACTCCCAGTGGGTGACACTAAACTGTCCTAGGACGACTCCCATGGAGTAGCAGCATGCTGGAAGCGTTCGGTTGCTATCCTGTGCCAAGCGATATGATGCGATCAAGTTTTGATATAAATCAATGGAAATAAAAATCTCGTAAAACGCGATAAGAATGGAGTAAAGCGGGCAACATCTCTGTAACAAAGTCTCGCCCCGCCAACTCTCACACCCGCCACGTCTAAAAGTACAAGCGACTCCGGACCACGGATCCGTATTCAGCGGACGGAAATGTACTTCTGTCGGCAGTATTGTTCTCCTCGTGACTCAAGACTGTGTAAAGTGTGTTTCACGTTTTGGTTTGCCAACTGTTTAAGCCTTGTCAGTCATGTATAAAAGAATAACAGATCATTAATAGCAATAAAGTCACGATTCTAGATGAATTTTAACACGTGATTACCTAATTGTGAATAAAGACTTATGCTCAACAGGAAACAAGTATTATAGTTTTAAAAAAACACACATTTGAACATCGATTTTTCAAACTATTTATAAAAATATTCCGTTGATCAGACTTTTTGAAAATGAAAAAGTGCTTTATAGCAAATCTGATTGGGAGCCTGTCTTGTACTGTTTTATTTAACATTATAGCGCCCTAAACTCTGGCGAACTATTAAATCTGATTTTAACATAAAATACAAGTTAGGATAACGTATCTAACGGTGTATAAGCACTTCAACCAAATACGTAACGGGCGGCGGTGCTAAGGCGAAACAAAACGGATTGGTAGTTTTTCGTTGGAATCGCAATGACCAACTTTGAATTTGGGGAAATATTTGTTTGAATTTTGAAATGTTGAAAGTAGAAAAAGTACGTTTTAATAAAAGGGTATTTTAATTTATAATTCATGCATGTTTTGATAAAGAACAAAAAAAATCGCTCGCCTCTGTTTTTGTTATTTATTATTTTTCAAAAAATGAAACTTACACATCTTTGGGTTATGCAAATTGCTATTTACCTCTTTCCATTTCAATCTTATGTCCCACATATTTGGTATTTATTTATTCATTTATTTTTCGAATCGTATGTCTTTAAATGTTGCATGTAATGAATATGTATCTCGCATATAAATCTGATTATTTTTTGAGAGTTTTTGTTAAAAAAGTTAAAAATGTTGTTGTTTTTCTGCTTTAAATGATTCTTCCTTTTCAAACTTTAATCTCGTTTTCCAAAATCTTGTGAATTCGCTCCTGGAGGGAAAAGCAAATTAATTGTGTATTTTATTTACCCTTTCACAAGAAAAACAATTGTTATTAAGACAATTTAAAAAGAAAACAATCCGCACACCATAACTATAGAAAATATTAACAGCACAAAAATCATGATTAATATAAAATGTTATTTTCCCTCACTAGCTCTTCTTTTAACAAAGAATTACACATTGCTTTGGCAGGGCCTTCCTCGCAGCAGCTTTTGCTTAACATATTGAGATATATAGCAACGTCAACACGGCTTATTTCTATATCAGATCAAATTACAAAAGTCGATATTTATTAAAATGACAGTCTATCAAATAAATAAATCAAAAGTATAGCTGTTGATTTTTACGGAGTACGATATGGTGCGATAACGGCTGTAAGGGTACGTCTGACCTCGTGGCCCGACCGTCACAAAGCCAGTGCGCTTTTATATGTAGAACTCACAAGTACTGGGATTATAGGCGGAAAATATCAGGAAATAGATCGAACCTGTATATGTTAGAGATCGCTACTGGAGACACGGACTGGTGATATCACTGACGCTAAGTCGTCAGCACGAAAAACACATATTTATGATTTTCAATTTATTTCTGTAATATCTAAATAATTATTTGAGACTGTTTTTTATTTCATCGTTATTATTCTATATTTGAATAATAAAAGAGCATATATACCATTAAGCAGAAGCGTGTAGTTCTGAAATATCCATTTTTGTTTTGTTTATGATATTCGTTTTGATATTTTTAGATTATCTTTCTCTTTCTATTTGTCTTTCAGATAGTATGAAAAGGCAAAGCCTTAAAAGAGCGAAGCTTTTGTTGATCTCTGATATTTACTGATTCGGAATGAGATAATACTGCTTTCAGAATGAGGAAGATAAAAAATTATTTAAAGTCGGCCAGTCGAGGGATAACAATCAAACATTAACTCTTATGAGATTAAGACCGACATAACCATAGGGGAGATCGGGGCAAAGTCGGCCCTTTTTTTAAAGTCCATTTTGGGAAGTATGGCAGCACGTCCGATTTTGAACATAATTTGATTTTCCCTGTCGGTTGACCGGATTGCCGAACGAGTCCCGCAATGGAATAAGTTCGGACAGGCTTTCGGGTAAGCTCGGCCTCATTGGAATCAGCTTAACTATGACGTTATAAAGCATGCAACGTCAGATTTTCCGACAATTTTACGACTTTTTATGTGCTACATGGGCCGAACTTGCCACGGTATCATTGGCCGAAACTGTCCGGGCCCAAGTTGATATTTCAATAAATTCTTATCGTACAGCAATATGGTAGTGAGTACTTGGCTTGGCTTTTATGTATATGTGTTACACGTTTGACCGTAAACAAATAGCAATTCCGTTTACAGAAAGTTCGCTTAACTAAAAGTGAGATCATGATTTTCTTTCTACCCTCCGAAAAGTAATTTTCTCCTGTTTAGTAATTTTAAATTAGAGTTTTCCTCGCCATTTTTTCGTGTGAATGCCAAGCCAACTAGCCAACTAAACTGCTAAGATCTTTAAAGTTGTAAATATTAGCTAAAAAAAAAAAAATGTCAGGGGGGGCCGAACTTGCCCCGGACTCCTCCTGTATGTATTTTTTTTTTGTATCGTTGTTGATTGGTAAAAATGTATTCGCAATATAATTTTTGCATCAATGACGTCATTTTCGAAGCTAAAGTAGATGACGGGTCGGGTGGCGCAGTGGATAGCGCGCTCGTCTTCACCAAGATGGCCGGATTCAATCCCGGTTACCTGCCCGACCACGCGGGTTTTCTCCGGATACTCCGGCTTCCTCCCATATTAAGAATTAAATCCTCTGCGTGCTTCCGTCAGGTCACAAAAAGAATGATCGAAATTAAGTAAATGTATAGAGATGTTAGTTAAAAAAATGAAATTAAAAAAGAAAACACTGTTATACTTTGATGTAACTGAGATTGTCGTTATATCGATATTTAGAATTCCTGTTCTTTCCTGAAACACCGGATTGAATTTCAAGTTTTGTGACTGTCACTAATGTTTGCCAGGTACTGATGCAAAATAAAACTTAACAGTTTATATCTGTATAACTAGTTATAAATCGGCATGCGTTGTGAAAAAGTGATACGTTGCTGAAAAATGGCGTTGAACTCGGGTTCGTTGTCTGGACAATTAATGTTGATTTCGACATACATGAGTTATCAAATGATTCTTTTATGAGTGTTGATGCATACATAAATTATGTAAAGACTAAAACCAGACTTTCAAAAAATTTAAATTTTTCGTTCATATTCTCAACAAATGGAAATCAAAAGCTGATGATTTTTTTAGATGTTGCAAACATAAATGTACACGTCGACCTAATGGTTTAATGCCGGTTCTTTTTGAAGATATCTCCCGGTAGAAATATTAACAGAACCTGGTGATGACAAAAAGGATTTCCAGAATATATCCCCAGTTTTACTTTTTGTGCCAGTGACAAAAACCGAAATAAAAAAAATCTTGAAGCGCCGACAAAGAGATAAATGCAACAGACATCAGTTCCAGAATTATCCGGTTATTTTTCATCCTTCCGGAAATAACCGATGAAGGCCGATGGATTGTGTCGTGTTTGTGACGTCATAGTATGCTAATCTCCGAACGAAGTTTCATGCCTGTTAGTATCAGATTTTTAAGCAATAAACTGCATAGATGTGGCAGACCAATTGGTATAACTACCACATTTATGTAGTTTATTGCTTATATTTATATTTCCGTAATGAGAATTCGGATTTTTGTTTATGTCTTTTCCATCTTTTAAATTTCCCGCTTATTACCGTGAGGTCAGGTCTAGAATGGCAAAGATAACGGCTGACGTCACGCGCTATTTCCGATACAAAATTGAAAAGGCTCTACAACTTTCAATAATAATTCATTTGTTTTTAATTTATATATATATCATATTCTCAATTCATAAAATAGTAACAAATAACATTCTGTAAGTAACTAATCAAGTGTCGTAAAACATTTTTCGATTTTATTGCGATTTTATATCCGGCGCACGCTCAACGGAAGCCCGCAGTAATCAGGTCAGAGTTGTATTTGCAGTCAGGCATGTTGACGTTGATCGTGCAACCGGAGAAGGATGGATTGGGGAAAAATCCAGGCTTAAAAATGTTTGTTGATCACACAGACACTTGAGACAGGCAGCTGGTGTTAGGGGTCAAAGCAGAAGACACCGATAAGTTCGGTAGTGACACTGTTAAGTCGCAAATGCCAAATTCAGTTATAGTCTCATAAGATGAAGCTGCTATTGGCAGTACTTTAGTAGTAATATAGAAGGGCTTTGCCACACCAAATGTAAATATTACGTGATAGACTTTTTGATTAAGAATGTATATTAGTTTTTATCTCAATAAACAAGTTAAAACATGAAGATTGCTTTCACTATATGAAGATGTTCATGCATGGGTTGAAACACAGTTGTCTTTGCTTCAAGGATACACTTCCTGTTTCCCCACTGGACGTCTACAAATGTACTTCCGGACGGAAAAAAAATAAAGGCAAGGTGTAGCAAGGGGAAGCACCTCTGTTTACACACGCATGTGTTACCATTAAAGAGCTTCGTTTTTAATCCTTATTTTACTTTTATACATTTGGCTTAAAAAAATCTTCTCCCCCTCCCCCTCCTTCACCCACCCCCTCCAACTTGTTCTTTTGTCTAACTTTCAAATAATTTCCTTCTTTCTTCATTCCGCGGTTTTTCCTTAAACTTTTTTTCCTTTTTTATTTCCCCTATCTCTAAACATAGTTATGTGTCTTTCGCAACAAATTCACGCGAAATTTATGAATTGAACTTGCGCCGCCTGATGCTATCGATGTATATCTCTCCAAAGGATCGCTTCAATTAAAATCTGTCTAGTTTCATCAATCTCAAATAAAACAGAAAGTCGTGTTGGATCCGTTCTGTACTCTCGAAGCCTGGTTTATATAAAGTACATTCTACATTCACATGGTTACCGACACGTTCCGGCTCCATTCGGCAAACCTCGGCCGATTCAGGTACCTTTCATCTAGATGGAGATCTGCCGAGGTGTGCCGAATGGTTCCGGCTCGACTCAGGTCTAGAATATGAACAATGGTATAGACATTAGCTCCAGACGACGAGGCGAGGTCAGCCTCGGTTAATATCACTAGGTTCATATCACATCATATTCACCAGCAAAGAGCCCACAACTGTTGTATTATATGAAGCCGTACCTTGTATGTTGTCTTGTTACATGCATAACGCGTTTAGGTTGTTGATGCTTAATGCCTCCTAGGCCCTGCCTTTTGAGTTCCATGGAACGCTCATTTTGACTTGGGAAATTATGTACCGTTGATGATGTCACATTCCTGCTAATATCTTTTCAATCCATGCCTTATAGACGTAAGAGTGGACTTTTTGTAAAGTTCATCTTTGCTGGAGCGAGCCTCCGTGTAAAATCTAGCCAGGTTTGAATCCAACAGTTCGGTAACGTAGCCGTCGAAAACATTGTAAAAGTCTCTTTCCTTAGGATAAGCATGGAGGCTTTTTGTGTTAACGGCATCTTGATCATCGAGTAGTTTTTATAAACTTTCCGATGTAGCAAAAGCTACAGATTGCAGCCATCTTCTATTGTTGTCTGACAGATCGCGGTCCGGTCTAACAGCACATGCGCTAGAACAGGTTGTGGGGAATTTCCATATAGGCTATATTTAGAAATCGATTTCCAGTCTACGTGCGTTTTTAAGGACTGATCACATGCATAGGATCCGGCCGATAGGATTGCAAGAAAAACATTCCAAGCATATAATAAAAAGCATGAATGCATAGAGCACTACAGCTAAAAATACATATAGTGATATGTAGGCATTTATATAAACCGCAGCACAGAATGAATGTACTTTTTGTGTATTATAAATCGGTACAAATCTAATCTCAAATCCGCCACGCCATGTTGTAGCCGATGTGAATAGACTAAATTGAGAAACGATAAAATCCTAAAAATATCGCAGGTGTATCGTAATCTCCCAAAAATTAATGGATATCTTATTGTATTCAAAATATCGCCATATATCGTTGCACGATATATATATAGTAGCGCGATATATCGTTGCAAAGCCTAGTATATACAGATGAATGGATAGTGATGCAATATATCCACGTACATATGTACCAGAACAGTCGTTTCACTATATATTGACGTAATATAATGTTCAGTGATTATAAGTACAATTTAGTTATTCGGTAATATTTCATGGTCTTATCGCGATTCCGTTATACCAGAATTACATGTATACTCCACCTTAGCTCAGTTTCATTTTCTTTATTTCCGAAAGCCATCCGACTCATGGGTTAAATATCAAACAATTACACCATGAAGTACAAGTACAATAATTAAGTGAGCTTACATACGTAGTTTTCCATATCAGACATTGATTTCTCTACATTTTCTCGTGGCACAATATAAATACTTTCCGAGATGACCCAGTTCTTTTGTGCAATATTATTACAATTGAGTATTCGTACACAATAACTTCGTTAACAGAGGCACTTTTGTAGTGCTCTGACCAATATTACTGTTATATTCTAGTATATATTGGGGCTGCAACGATACATTAACATGACATTACGATACGTAACACGATACATTAACATGTCGATACGATACGTAACACGATACATTAACATGACGATACGATACGTAACACGATACATTAACATGACGATACGATACGTAACACGATACATTAACATGACGATACGATACGTAACACGATACATTAACATGACGATACGATACGTAACACGATACATTAACATGACGATACGATACGTAACACGATACATTAACATGACGATACGATACGTAACACGATACATTAACATGACGATACGATACGTAACACGATACATTAACATGACGATACGATACGTAACACGATACATTAACATGACGATACGATACGTAACACGATACATTAACATGACGATACGATACGTAACACGATACATTAACATGACGATACGATACGTAACACGATACATTAACATGACGATACGATACGTAACACGATACACATAGTAACAGATGCAAAGAGAAACGATTTTAATGGCATAGGTTACACACAATTCACGTCTTTCGAAGTTCATGTCGAGCTGGAGCTGTCACTAGCCATGTTGTAGCCGATGTGAATAGACTAAATTGAGAAACGATAAAATCCTAAAAATATCGCAGGTGTATCGTAACCTCCCAAAAACTAATGGATATCTTATTGTATTCCAAATATCGCGATATATCGTTGCACGATATATATATATAGTAGCGCGATATATCGTTGCAAGCCTAGTATATACAGATGAAAGGATAGTGATGCAATATATCCACGTACCAGAACAGTCGTTACACTATATATTGACGTAATGTAATGTTCAGTGAGTACAGTTAGAATTACGCCCAAGTATCCACTTTTTGTGGCACGAACGCAGGACGCATGCTTCCCGAACGGAGACGAGCCGCTATACGACCGCAGGACGAACCCGGTGCGAACGCAAGCCTACCGATAGGACCGGCAGGGGCGGATCCAGGATTTCCTAAAAGGGGGGTGGGGCCGAGAATTTTTTCTCAATAGTCAACGGTGTGTTGCGAAAGGCAGCAGCCCGAGCGCGTAGCGCGAAGAGGGGGTGGGTACAGACCCCCTCGAGCTCCCCGTAAGGGGGGTTTGGGGGTTCCCCCCCCCCCCC
>NW_018404465.1:159520-173033 GCF_002113885.1 Mizuhopecten yessoensis
AATATCGCCCGGGCGGTTAGGAAGGTTACAATAAAAAGTATTAATTTTCAGATTATCTATAACGAGCGGTCAATAATATAATTATGCAACTTATGCTAGTATATTTCCGCCGAGCGTTGCAAGTTGCAACTTGGGGTTTTGCGGAGGTGGTAAAATAAAAAACACACTTTAGGGTCAAGATACAAAGTAGACGAGCGTAGCGATGCCAACAAATATTGTTTTACTAAAGAAAATATAGTAAAAATATCAGATAACGGTAACCCATAATATTTGCTAGGATGCCGTATGGGATGTGTGGCCCAGATTTTTTTTATACAAGCTCCGTGCATTATTTGATGCATTTTAAAATGTTAATTTGTTCCCATTCCCGGCAGATCAGACCATTATGGGCCGGCCCGGAAAAGGTCAGTCCGACGCCCCCCCCCCATCAATCCGCGCCTGACCGGTGTTACCGTTTTTGCCTAACGCTGCTAGTATAGTCGCTTCTAAGTACAATTTCGTTATTCGGTAATATTTCACCATTAGGATGACATATTTTTGGCAGTGTTGATCTAAATCCCGAAAACGTCTAGTTAAACTCTTTACACACCAGGACCAGGAATAGGTCTTTAAACACTTACTGTAACTAATTACCGGGTCTGTTTGGGTTTCGATGGGGCTGGGTTGGGTTAAAGGGTGTTTGTGTTCGGTAGATACATTGTACCAACCCTGACACATAGCATATTTAAGGGCTTTGTTCCTTAAATTAATGTTTTACCCACATTTCTCATTAAATAGAGATATGTTAAAAATAATAGTGTTATAATAATATGACGTCATAAGATTTTATGTTGCACATTTATGCAGGGAGGTCCGAAAATTAAATCATAAGGGTTTTACTTGCATTGTATGTATTAAGTAAAAATGCAGTGTTGTATTTATTGACCAAACATTAAATTACAATAGAAATTGCAACATTAGACATGTTCAGCCTTCTTTAACTTCCTGCCTTTTCACATACTGTTCACATGATTTTTTTCCGACACCACTCAACACCTCCCATCCACTTCTTCATTCATTTCCCATATTTTCTCACAAAACTTATATTTAAAAGGGTAAGCCTTTCCAATATCTCATCTGGAAATACACCCTCCGCATTCACCTCGGGCTAAACTTTCAACCCATCACCGCCTTAGTTATCATAGGAGCGGGAATAGAGAACGATTATAATTCTAAAAGTGCGCCCGACATCGGGCAGTCGGTTCCGGATTCATCGACACACGCTCGTGTTTACTTGTACTTTTGAAACAGAGCCTGGAGTTTCGCTATTGTTACTGGAAAACACAAAAGAGAACTGTTTTACCATTCATTACAGTAATTATAGGGGATTCCCTTGTTTTGTTTTTATACATGCATCAGTTTGTTTCCCATAATTAGTGTAAACATGAAAACACGAGTTACATGTTTTTTGTCGTTTGTTATAAACAGTAATAGCTGTGTGTGTTTGTGGGGTCTGCGTTTTGATGTGATGTAAATTAATGTCTGCTTTTGTTATAATGCCTTTGATCTACACATTATTAATGAACATCTGTCATAATTCAAAGATAAATGGTACGTGCAAAGTTACTAATAAACAATTTGTTGGATGTTAATTTTGTTTCTTTTTCGAGTGCCACATTTTTTTAATAGCAACTGCAAAGTGTAACAATTACACCTGTTGTAAATTTGGCTATCAGCGATCATTTCGAATCTTTTCATCTGTTTCCCGTGAAAATTAGTTAGGTAAGTTTTAAATATATGTTCATCGTAAAGCTAAAATTGAGCTATTTAAAGCCCGTACACGTCACTTTGCAAAGTTTACACTTGCAAAGTCAGTTTCGTCGGAATACGATTCTTCTTAATCCGTCTTTGCGTATTGCAGAGTTATCTTCTCTTGTAAGCAGGTATTGATTGTAACTTCATTGGTTTGTGTGAGAAAATTACGTCGTTAACTCAAAAATTGATGACGTTACTCTCACAAACAAATGACGTAACAATCAATACCTGCTTACAAGAGAAGATAACTCTGCAATACGCAATGACGGAATTCACAAACAGATGACGTCAATCTCTGAGAATTTCGGTAGAGAGCCTGGTTGTTTTCCTAATTTTCAACATAATATGTAACTGCTACATTCTTTGGATTTACTCGGATTAAAATATCATCAATCAGTTTTTAGCATACAGGAGTCTTGTTCAAATGCAGGAGCGTCAACAGAAAACTGTTTTGTATGTAACATCACGGATTTAGATGAGATCTAAGTCAGTGTTAACATTTATGATATCACCCATATGGTTACGTCAAGAATCACGATGAAGTCATAAACCCACGACAATGGTAAATCTGATGGTGTCGTACAATAATTTCAGATGTTTAAATAATCATAAAATGTAACATTACGCATGCTTTTATTGGAAATTTTATAAAAAAAAAATCAATTTTTATTTCAATTCTGTCTGAAAGCTCGTTTTCACAAATAATATATGTAACGGAAACGAAACAATTTTAGCACGATTTCTCACCTGGGTGAGAAGTCGTTTTGGAGCGAGAAATAGTGCCGTAACATCCCCTGAAATCGTTTCTAGATTTATGTAGGTTAACGCTGAATTCAGATCGTAACGAGATCATGGTCAATATTTATATGAACTTTAATTCAACTATACCCCTGTTTATCTAAATAGCATGTTTAATATAAAAATAGCAGGTCCTGTTACACGTGTGTTTACGTACCGGCTAATTGTGCAGCGCAAGGTAACTTTTCAAACTTTCGTCGATACATTCTGTATTTAGATACGTACGCGGAAGTGATACAGCTTAACTAAAAGTGCAGCCGAAACCGGACCCATGGGATCCGGATTTGTTGACAGACATGCACTTTTACGTGTTGGGTTAATTTAAACTGTTTTCATTTAATACGCTAATAAAATTAAACCAACATACGATGCCAAAAAGCTGAGGCATACTGCTCAGAAGTTATCGTGCCTGTACAAGCTGACTTAAACACGTATTTTGCAATTTCGAAAAAGAAAACTATCGTTTATTTAAGACTAAGTTTGTGTTTAACACAAACAGGAATTAAAAACTGATTTTGAAAAATAAGTTTTCAATTCCTGTTTGTGTTAAAACCAAACTTAGCCTTAATTATTCATACCAAACTGATGAATCTTATACCACAAATTAACGTTTGTCCATGTTTATTTTGAGCAAATATCTGAACTGTGATTTCCCGTACGAACACTTTCAGTGTAAAAGTTTACCTTACATTGTTAATATCGCAACCTCCTCGTAAAGTTCCATTGTGACAACTGAATGTTTAAACTGTTGTTTGTCGACTATGATCTGTTACCCCCATTTCAACGCTTTGGACTCGTATACCCCCCCNCCCCCCCCTTCTGTCTCTCTTTATCTGTCTGTCTGCCTGTCTGTCTCTATCTCTGTCTCTCTCCGGCTCTCTCCGTCTCTCTGTTTCTGTCTGTCTGTCTGTCTGTCTGTCTCTCAGTTTGTCTCTCTCTGTCTCTCTGTCTCTATCTCTGTCTCTGGCTCTCTGTATCTCTCTGTCTCAGTCTCTCTCTCTGTCTCAGTCTCTTTCTCTTTCTCTCTCTCTTTCCCTCTGTCTCTCTCTCTCTCTGTGTCTCTGTCTCTGTCTCTCGGTCTCGATCTTGCTCTATGTGTCCCTGTATCTCTGTATCTCTGTATATCTGTCTCTGTCTGTCTCTGTCTGTCTCTGGCTCTCTGTCTCTCTGTCACACTGTCTCTCTCTCTGTCTCTGGCTCTCTGTCTCTCTCTGTCTCTGTCTGTCTGTCTCTCTCTGTGCAATCTTTGATGACGTAATTGACCATTTTTTTCAAACAACATGGAAGCCTCTGAAGGTTCCTCAAAACATATGTATATATATAACATAGTTTTGAGTTGTTACTGATAAACCAAGGGGAATTCGGCGGAAAATAGGAGGAATGAAGTATTGAAATTGGAGAAATCAGAAACGCATTGACTCGCTTTTGAACATACGCATATGTTTTAATTTCTAATCAAGTTGGTCTCAATTCATCTACCAAATGCTACCTGTTTCATTTGGCGATAAAATTGACCAGATTAATAATAATAATAATAATTCGAGGTTCTTATATACCGCTTTATCACAACCTAGTTCGTAGGTCGTCTCAAAGCGGTTAACAAATCATAACCCGTGGTTATAGGACCTTTGCAATTAGCCAACATCTTTCTCAACTCCCTGTGGAGCATACAGCCGGAACTGCCATGTCGGCGCTAACAGCTAGCATTCAACAATTCTAGCACTGCCCAACCACGTACTCATTAACAGGTGAGTAGACTGGAACAAGCGAAGTAAAGTATCAAGCTCAAAGATACAACACAGTTCCTTGCCGTGACTCGAACCCGCAACCCTTCGGTCACGAGCCCGACGTCCTACCATTAGACTACCGTGCCTGTACATATGTATACATATTTTCAGATTTTGCGAAGGGTGATTACTATTGATAGTTTCAAACAAAGATAACACTTGTATGATATTTTACATTTTTAATGAAACTTCACAAGAAATTGTTCGATCAACCAAAAACGATTAATCAGCAAAATATGATTAGCTGTTGCTAGCGGTAGTGACAATTCGTGTACAGCCCTAGAAATGCTCCCTCCAGCGACCCATTCTGCCTCTTGTGCCAGTATCAACCCCCGATATAAGTCCGGTGTGTCACACATCCATGTGGTCACGTCGCATAAGAGATGCAGCCAAAAAGCCAACTGCCATATCAAATTGTTTGGTCCTTTTCAAACGCGTCTGGTTTCCTGTCAATTTCTGCAGCTTCACATTTCAGAAGATGAAGAACCTCGAAATCGAGCGGTTCTCCACTTCGAGCTAGTAAAAAGATGGCTGCCGTAGATTCGCAGCTGGGTCTAGACATTATTCTTCTGTGATAGCGCGTCAGAAATTTAATATCTAAACATATGTATTCATCAACAAAAATGAAATATGACATTTCAAATTTCGTTTTGTATTTTGTTTCTACATAATTTGGCTAAATTGAACTATTAGCGTACACCAACATGTTGTATGATTGACTATATTTTTTACATTACTACAATACGTAGACTTGCACAAGTTCCAAAATATGGGACAAACTATCAGAATTGCTTTTCACAAGTTCCAATTAATGAATAAAACACATGCTGATGGAAATAAAAGTATTGATTTCTTCTCTGGTCGATTTCTTTGGTCGATTTCGAGGGGTGATGAATTGAGTTGGACTTGAAACAGTTAATTCAATTGGTATCAAGACCAATTAAATTCATCATCCCATGAAGTCGACCAAAGCAAGATTCAATCCTTAAATATCAGGAAGGACTTTTCTTTTTAAATTCTTCATCATCATGCATATCTTCATGATATATTAATTCAAAAACACTACGCTTACCCAATGTTCCCATACCTCTGTTGGCCATACATCGCCGCTCAGCCGCTTACGAAGCGATCGGATGACTGTGCCCTCATTTTTTAACTTTAAAACATGTGAAACATTAACAGATATTTATTGACTTAATGTACCTGATATGCGGAATGAATGATGTTGATTAGGAGACACCGATTTTATGATTTTAACAAGATTAAAAATCAATTGGCAACAGTAAACAAATAAAAAAGGGAAAAAAAGGAAGATAAGCTCATTGCATATACTGTAACAAGCAGGAAACTTATCATTCTAAAACTATGTGTTTACGAAAATGTGGAGAAAAAAGTTAGAATTACAATAAAGATAAGTTTAAATAAGCATTTTCCTTCGATAAACAGGGGATAGGTAGACGGAGAGATGGTGTGATTGTCGGACATAGCCACGTAAGAATTATCCGGATTATCATGTATGTGATTTCGACTTGAAATTAAATTTGTGAAATGACGCCCCTCCGAAGTTAATTCCACTTTACGAGAATTAAATTTCTTGTTACGTAATTCAAGGTAATACCGTGGGTAGATTTTATCCCTCTGGCACCATTTGTAGTTTTTTAATTAATTATTTTACAAGTGCATCATAAACAGATATATCAGTGTACGTGCTCGTTTAGAGGAGTTTCGATGCATCGCATTATCATAGTGTTGAGTAATCAACGAGAGTCTACCAACACCTATATATACATTAGCATTGCTTGTCCACCAAGTGAACTGAACAATATCCGTATCATATTTAGGGTTCGAAATGAGCAACTCCGGGAATAAGACATAACAAAGCTTAGTTTAAACTTATTTTATTTTTATCATCGTTATAATATTCCAGTAATACAAACATGATGTACATACATTGCACTATTGAAACGTTGAAGATCAACACAAAACATAACAACGGGAAACGTTGAAAGGCAACACAAAACATGACAACGGGAAACGATGAAGTTCAACACAAAACATAACAAAGGGAAACGTTGAAGTTCAGGTCAAAACATGACAACGGGAAACGATGAAGTTCAACACGAAACATAACAACGGGAAACGATGACAGGCAACACAAAATATAACATCGGGAAACGTTGAAGTTCAGCTCATAACATGACAACGGGAAACGATGAAGTTCAACACGAAACATAACAATGGGAAACGATAAAGTTCAACACAAAACATGACAACAAGAAACTTTGAAAGGCAACACAAAACATGACAACGGGTAACGAATAAATTCAACACAAAACATAACAACGGGAAACGATGAAGTTCAGCACAAAACATAACAACAGGAAACGATGAAGTTCAACACAAAACCTAACAACAGGAAACGATGAAAGGCAACACAAAACATAACAACGGGAAACGATGAAGTTCAACACAAAACATAACAACGGGAAACGATGAAAGACAACACAAAACATAACAACGGGAAACGATGAAAGGCAACACAAAACATCACAACGGGAAACGATGAAGTTCAACACAAAACATAACAACGGGAAACGATGAAGTTCAACACAAAACATAACAACGGGAAACGATGAAGTTCAACACAAAACATAACAACGGGAAACGATGAAAGACAACACAAAACATAACAACGGGAAACGATGAAAGGCAACACAAAACATCACAACGGGAAACGATGAAGTTCAACACAAAACATAACAACGGGAAACGATGAAGTTCAACACAAAACATAACAACGGGAAACGATGAAGTTCAACACAAAACATAACAACGGGAAACGATGAAAGACAACACAAAACATAACAACGGGAAACGATGAAAGGCAACACAAAACATCACAACGGGAAACGATGAAGTTCAACACAAAACATAACAACGGGAAACGATGAAGTTCAACACAAAACATAACAACGGGAAACGATGAAGTTCAACACAAAACATAACAACGGGAAACGATGAAAGACAACACAAAACATAACAACGGGAAACGATGAAAGGCAACACAAAACATCACAACGGGAAACGATGAAGTTCAACACAAAACATAACAACGGGAAACGATGAAAGACAACACAAAACATAACAACGGGAAACGATGAAAGGCAACACAAAACATCACAACGGGAAACGATGAAGTTCAACACAAAACATAACAACGGGAAACGATGAAGTTCAACACAAAACATAACAACGGGAAACGATGAAGTTCAACACAAAACATAACAACGGGAAACGATGAAAGACAACACAAAACATAACAACGGGAAACGATGAAAGGCAACACAAAACATCACAACGGGAAACGATGAAGTTCAACACAAAACATAACAACGGGAAACGATGAAGTTCAACACAAAACATAACAACGGGAAACGATGAAGTTCAACACAAAACATAACAACGGGAAACGATGAAAGACAACACAAAACATAACAACGGGAAACGATGAAAGGCAACACAAAACATCACAACGGGAAACGATGAAGTTCAACACAAAACATAACAACGGGAAACGATGAAAGACAACACAAAACATAACAACGGGAAACGATGAAAGGCAACACAAAACATCACAACGGGAAACGATGAAGTTCAACACAAAACATAACAACGGGAAACGATGAAAGACAACACAAAACATAACAACGGGAAACGATGAAAGGCAACACAAAACATCACAACGGGAAACGATGAAGTTCAACACAAAACATAACAACGGGAAACGATGAAAGACAACACAAAACATAACAACGGGAAACGATGAAAGGCAACACAAAACATCACAACGGGAAACGATGAAGTTCAACACAAAACATAACAACGGGAAACGATGAAAGACAACACAAAACATAACAACGGGAAACGATGAAAGGCAACACAAAACATCACAACGGGAAACGATGAAGTTCAACACAAAACAAAACAACGGGAAACGATGAAGTTCAACACAAAACATAACAACGGGAAACGATGAAAGGCAACACAAAACATCACAACGGGAAACGATGAAGTTCAACACAAAACATAACAACGGGAAACGATGAAGTTCAACACAAAACATAACAACGGGAAACGATGAAAGGCAACACAAAACATCACAACGGGAAACGATGAAGTTCAACACAAAACATAACAACGGGAAACGATGAAAGACAACACAAAACATAACAACGGGAAACGATGAAAGGCAACACAAAACATCACAACGGGAAACGATGAAGTTCAACACAAAACATAACAACGGGAAACGATGAAAGACAACACAAAACATAACAACGGGAAACGATGAAAGGCAACACAAAACATCACAACGGGAAACGATGAAGTTCAACACAAAACATAACAACGGGAAACGATGAAAGACAACACAAAACATAACAACGGGAAACGATGAAAGGCAACACAAAACATCACAACGGGAAACGATGAAGTTCAACACAAAACATAACAACGGGAAACGATGAAAGACAACACAAAACATAACAACGGGAAACGATGAAAGGCAACACAAAACATCACAACGGGAAACGATGAAGTTCAACACAAAACATAACAACGGGAAACGATGAAAGACAACACAAAACATAACAACGGGAAACGATGAAAGGCAACACAAAACATCACAACGGGAAACGATGAAGTTCAACACAAAACATAACAACGGGAAACGATGAAAGGCAACACAAAACATAACAACGGGAAACGATGAAAGGCAACACAAAACATCACAACGGGAAACGATGAAGGTCAACACAAAACATAACAACGGGAAACGATGAAAGGCAACACAAAACATAACAACGGGAAACATTGAAAGGCAACACAAAACATCACAACGGGAAACGATGAAGTTCAACACAAAACATAACAACGGGAAACGATGAAGTTCAACACAAAACATAACAACAGGAAACGATGAAGTTCAACACAAAACATAACAACAGGAAACGATGAAAGGCAACACAAAACATAACAACGGGAAACGATGAAAGGCAACACAAAACATAACAACGGGAAACGTTGAAGTTCAGCACAAAATATGACAACGGGAAACGATGAAGTTCAACACGAAACATAACAACGGGAAACAATGAAAGGCGACACAAAACATGACAACGGGAAACGTTGAAGTTCCACACGAAACATAACAACAGGAAACGATGAAAGGCAACACAAAACATGACAACGGGAAACGTTGAAGGTCAACACGAAACATAACAACGGGAAACGATGAAAGGCAACACAAAACATAACAACGGGAAAGGATGAAGTTCAACATAAAACATAACAACGGGAAACGATGAAGTTCAACATAAAACATAACAACGGGAAACGATGAAAGGCAACACAAAATATGACAACGGTAAACGATGAAGTGCAACACAAAACATGACAACGGGAAACGATGAAGTTCAACACAAAACATAACAACAGGAAATGATGAAAGGCAACACAAAACATAACAACGGGAAACGATGAAAGGCAACACAAAATATGACAACGGGAAACGGAAACGATGAAGTTCAACACAAAACATAACAACAGGAAATGATGAAAGGCAACACAGAACATAACAACGGGAAACGATGAAAGGCAACACAAAATATGACAATGGGAAACGATGAAGTTCAACACGAAACATAACAACGGGAAACAATGAAAGGCAACACAAAATATGACAACGGTAAACGATGAAGTGCAACACAAAACATGACAACGCGAAACGATGAAGTTCAACACAAAACATAACAACGGGAAACGATAAAAGACAACACAAAACATAACAACAGGAAACGATGAAAGGCAACACAAAACATAACAACAGGAAACGATGAAAGGCAACACAAAACATGACAACAGGAAACGTTGAAAGGCAACACAAAACATAACAACGGGAAACGATGAAAAGCAACATAAAACATAACAACGGGAAACGATGAAAGGCAACATAAAACATAACAACGGGAAACGACGAAAGGCAACACAAAAAAACCCACCAGGAAACGTTGAAATTTAACACAAAACATAACAACGGGAAACGATGAAGTTCAACACAATACATAACAATGGAAAACGACGAAAGGCAACACAAAACATAATAACGGGAAACGATGAAAGACAACACAAAACATGACAACAGGAAACGTTGAAAGGCAACACAATACATAACAACGGGAAACGACGAAAGGCAACACAAAACATAACAACAGGAAAAGTTGAAATTTACCACAAAACATAACAACGGGAAACGATGAAAGGCAACACAAAACATAACAACGGGAAACGATGAAAGGCAACACAAAACATAACAACAGGGAACGATGAAAGGCAACACAAAACATAACAACAGGAAACAATGAAAGGCAACACAAAACATAACAACGGAAAACGACGAAGTTCAACACAAACCATAACAACGGGAAACGATGAAAGGCAACACAAAACATTACAACAGGAAACGATGAAAGGAAACACAAAACATAACAACAGGAAACAATGAAAGGCAACACAAAAAACCCAACAGGAAACGATGAAAGGCAACACAAAACATAACAACGGAAAACGACGAAGAGCAACACAAAACATAACAACGGGAAACGATGAAAGGCAACACAAAACATAACAACAGGAAACGATGAAAGGCAACACGAAACATAACAACGAGAAACGATGAAAGGCAACACAAAACATAACAACAGGGAACGATGAAAGGCAACACGAAACATAACAACGAGAAACGATGAAAGGCAACACAAAACATCACAACGGGAAACGTTGAAGTTCAGCACAAAACATAACAACGGGAAACGATGAAAGGCAACACAAAACATAACAATGGGAAACGATGAAGTTGAACACAAAACATAACAACAGGAAACGATGAAAGGCAACACAAAACATAACAACGGGAAACGATGAAAGGCAACACAAAACATAACAATGGGAAACGATGAAGTTCAACACAAAACATAACAACAGGAAATGATGAAAGGCAACACAAAACATAACAACGGGAAACGATGAAAGGCAACACAAAACATAACAACAGGAAACGATGAAAGGCAACACGAAACATAACAACGAGAAACGATGAAAGGCAACACAAAACATAACAACGGGAAACGATGAAAGGCAACACAAAACATAACAATGGGAAACGATGAAGTTCAGCACAAAATATAACAACGGGAAACGTTGAAAGGCAACACAAAACATCACAACGGGAAACGATGAAGTTCAACACAAAACATAACGACGGGAAACGATGAAGTTCAACAAAAAACATAACAACGGGAAACGAGGAAAACCTAGATAAAAAATAACTATGCGAAAAAAATATATAAATAAAACGTAACACATTGATGGTAAACGATGCAGAGCATAGGAAAACATAAAAACGGTAGTTAATGAGAGATAAGAATTTCACGAATTTTCACAGAGCAAACTCACGATAATGACACCAGATTCATTGAGTGTTATTCACACCTGCATCAGTGAACACAGGTTGCGCCTGTAAGCAGAGTTGGTATTGTGCTAGCCTGTTAACCGTAAGGTCCAAAATCTACAAAATTGGGAAATGAGGCGACGGCATTACAACATACAAATACAGAAAATGTGGATGAGATTAAAGAACATACAGCAATGGGAATAGAGCAATCGTCAAAGCAAGAGACAACAGCGGGACCGGAGGGAACTCCAACACAAAACACAACAGCGAGGAGGAGATACGCCGAAACTAGAAAACAATGAAAACGACAAGACGCCAACAAAATATAATAAACTAGAAAATGCCTGTAAGACATAAATGCCCCCGCTGCCATGTGAAATTAGTTTCAGTGTTCTATAAAAAGTTACAACCACTTTGATATTGATACCCTGAAACATGCACACACACAAGGTACTACACTCAAGGATGATAAGTTGATTTTAATATTCATTTGTTTTTTCTGTATGTTATTATCATCTCAATAACATATTGAATGAATGACGGGACGCGACGGGACGGGACGGACATGGGTAACACTATATGCACTTTTGACCTATAAGCCTACTACGGATGTCTAACTTATATAAATCATGTCTAGGAAGTGTATGCTTCAGATCGTAATTCCGACTAAAACAAGTGATGGATATGTATTATGAAAATTTGAAAATCAGTCAATTTACCTCCAGTATTTGTTAAAAGAGTAGTTACACAGTAAACATGTACATGTGGAAACTTAAGCTGATAGGTTTGTTTATCAAAGGCATGCTACATGATAACTAAGGCCAGACCAAAAAATATGTGTTTTTCCTGTAACATGTTGGAAAACTAAGGGTAGGTAGGAAGGAAGATTACAAAATGTATTTTAACGAATAATTTCTTATGGTTTATATAGGAGGGTGATCTTGGCTTTAACAGTGCTTCTTTGAAAATTGTCTTAAAAAGTTAAGGGTATGCAAAAACATTAAGTGCAGTTAGGGTTATCGGAAACACGAAATATTATTTTGTGTGGCCCAATGGTGAACGATACCATTTCATACTAAACGGAACATTGCTTTTCGTTCATCCGGATCGCGTCACGCCCGGTATCCGGACCAAATTTCAGTGTCGGTTTTGTTTTCGTATTTCTTTTACGGCTCGTCGGCAATTTAAGGCATTAACGAGTATTGACCTCAGATTTGGTCAAGGACATGTATGTTAACATGTTAACACAGTACAGTACAAGGAACTCTTCCCAGCGACGGACCTAAACACGTACGAGAGTTACCAAAACACGTACGAGAGTTACCAAAACAAAACCTTTGCAGGTCTGGGGACAAGTATAGGTCTACTGTATTCGGCATGTTACGAGGTATCATAAGAGGAGACTTGTCTGGGGCACCTGCAGAATCGAGAGGTTGCTTCGTTGTCTTCTGTTAAGTGGGTAAAGAGGACACCAACAACGATATGTCGTCTCCGTTAGAACACTCGGGATCTCTGAATTCTTTTGTTATTTTTCTACTCGTTTGTTGGAATTGAATGGATTGGACAAGTTAATTTTTGGGGAACTACAGAAGGATAAGATGGAGAAGGAGGGGAAAGGGGGGGG
>NW_018404465.1:173269-173746 GCF_002113885.1 Mizuhopecten yessoensis
GGGGGGCTGTTACCTAGAAAAGAAATCGTGTAAACTGTGAAATGGATCCGCATTTGAATTAATTATAAATTATACATTCCATGACAAGCACCTGGTATAGATTAATTTCAAAACGAACAGAATCAATGTACCAAAGAAATCAGGCCAAATAATGAAATGCAATTACATAAACTCATATAACAACGTACACACACTCACCTACGATCTTAGCCAACCTAATAGATTCAGCAGAGTGTCGATGTGGGCATTCCTGTGAAGATTCCTATCCTTTTGTACTTTTTTTGTCCCCTATATCAGAACTTGCGTAAAATAGTATGTACAGATCTAGCATGGTTTGATGGTGCTTACTCTGTAATGGTGACGCTAGTGTTTCTTCAGATGATAATAATAAAATTGCCAAATCAGTGCAATATTTTCTAGGTAGGTCGGGAAGATTTGATTAATTCTCTGTTTCTTTATTTATACCATCACCCCCCC
>NW_018404465.1:176110-271190 GCF_002113885.1 Mizuhopecten yessoensis
ACCCCCCACCCAACTCCACCCCCATCCCCCGATTCCTCGATTACAACAATTTGTTTCTTAATGTATATTTTTGTTCATGCCATCACGTGACCTCAATTGTAAATATGTTATGTATGTTATTTGGAGAAGTCATCTATAAGTTACTTACTGACTAATCCTGTTGTCAATAAAATATGTTTAAACTAAAAAAAACTAAAACGTACACACATATATAAAAAGAGGGAAAAATAATTACAGTTATCAAAACCTATTGCTAGATAAGACTAGTTCATTTAAAGGAAACTAATCAATGTGTTTTTGCACCGTTCGTCCCAAAGCGCTATTACGCGTATTACAAGAAAAATAGTGTTTACATTTAATGTTAAACAAGTCTTCGTAGAAACATTTTTCTAATTCGTTAATATCAATAAAATTAAATACAATCTAACGAAAACCTTCATTGGCGAAATCATCTAATTACGGTACATTCGCGTTGTTAATGTCGATATTTACAATTTTAACCTAAATACTTGTATAATTACGTTTAAAATTTCAAACCTCCTTCAAAAGGTCATTGGGTTTATCTAGTAAGTTGTTATGCCAAACTCTGGGATCAATGTTCGCTAACAATACAGTAAAATTGTACTATCTGTGTCGACCCCTGGTGGATTTCTCACGAATACGTTATTTTTTTCTATACAAACGTCACGTGTACACATTTTAGGAACAATGACCTTAGTTTGTCTCAATTTGAGAACGAAACTAGGACAAATACAATTACTGGAATAATATGGAAAATTTACTGATATTTGCCAAAAAAAATCATTTATAATCCTGAAATGAAAAAAAAAAGAGTTGAAATACTTGACAGTACGTTATCACTACCACTGGTTAACGACATAGAAACGAAGCAAAGTTAAAATTACAATGTCGAGTTTTACTAGCACAAAAACCCAAATCCAAAAAGGAAAAAAAAGGAAAACTAATGTTTAAATCATTGTATAACTCGCCCTGTTTCGCAAATAATCATTTTAGCGGTGTACTACCAAATGAAAGTAATAATGGGATACGTAGATGGATTTTAACTTCACAGATAGTGTATTTGCGAACGTCTCCTGGAAAAACGCAAAATCATATCACGTGCAAAATTAAAGCATCTTAGTAGGATGTATTCAACTAACTATTCGTTATCCAGAATCCGAAATAGTAATGGTCACTTTTGAGGTCAAGCGGTAAACCGACAAGGTGTTTTTTTTTACAATTAACAAGGGGAAATACATGTAGATAAACTGATAGTGAATCTAACCGTGCTTGTAAGTAGTTGGAACATCCCTTTTTATATATTTTTATACCAAACATTTTACATCGGACGATTAAAAAAAGTATTAAAACCTTCAAGAGACGCTCTATCCCAACATGCTCAACGAGGCAGATTTCATGATTTGTACAAACAAAATAATTTAAGAGGCAATAAATACGGAATACTGGTACATGTAGATAGTGTTTATCGGAAGAGCGGGAAAGCGCTATGCTAGAGTACACTAGGAAAATCACTATCGAAAAGTATTGTCAGCTTAACACCATAAAACACAAAACATTTTATTGAACTATATTTCAAAACTTTTTAATATTTATTATTACATTTTAATTTACTTGGATATACAGTTTGTGATATTAAAAAACGAAAACCAACATTTAAAAAATATATAACACTTTCTTAAACAAATGAATTATGTACATTTAGGTTAAGTTTGTAATAAGCTGTGAATACTTTTGTAAAAACCAAGAACAGGAGCCAAGGAATCTGTGACAGCTATGTACTTTAAGGAACGATTCAGAAATGGCTCCATTCGTTGAAATATTTCACGAAATATCAGAAGAAAAACTGAATAAAGATAGCTTTCACTTAACGCATCTGATAACTTTTGGAAGACGATAAATTAAGGGCGATTCACAACTGTTTTCCAAATATTTGGAAACGTTGGCGGGAATGTACTTTAAGGCGTTATCTTACATGCACTATGACATGCACCTCCAATAAAAAAGAGTTCCATGCAAAGGAATATGTAGAATATCTGTGTTACTGTAAATAAGAGTGATGCATTGACGACACGTTTGAAAGATACACAACAAAGTACGAATAAGAAAGTCATCATGTAATGATAAAACCCAGAATCTAATGTATCATTAGACAGCAATTTTCTTCATTTCTAGTTTTAAATTGAAATATTGAATTCCGGATACCCGTCTCCTTTATTACAAACTGTTCTTGCTGTTCGGAATGCATATCTCAAACAATGTTCGGAAGTAATCAGAAGTTCAATAATCAACAACTTCGAATCATCGTAGCAAAATAGTATAGTAACAATCGTTGATTTGAACCTTTTACAAGAACATGTGTTTATTACAGTACGGTGTACTTTTTGCTGTATTTTATCAGCTTTCTGAGTCAGTACAAAAGACTAGAAATTGCGAAACTGTAAGGCAAGATCTTTATCTCATTAGCTAAGTTCAATAGAAATGCGAATTGCGGTTTATATATAGATGTGTTTTCTATGGTGGCATGTTTCTGCCATCGACTTTTGACTTACGAGATACCTTTATCGACAAGTTTACTATTAACATCAAAAACAAAATATTACTAGTGATATGTACAGTAGCAGCGACGTTTTTGTTATGTATGTGAAAAGAGTTTTTATCATAAATTTTATATATAATTTCTTACATATTTAAGGATTTATTAGGTATATTTTTATCATGAATAATAGAGAGCAACAGGGGGACGCGGTGGCTAAGTGGTTAAGGCGTCTGATATTCTGCTACCACTAGCCCTCCACCACTGGAACGCGAGTTCGAGGCCTACATACATGTACTGTAGGGGGGGGGGGGGCAGTCACCAGGTACTGTTCGAGGTCGGTGGTTTTTCTCTGGGTACTCCGGCTTTCCTCCACCACTAAAACCTGGCACGTTCTTAAATGACCATACCTGTTAATAGGACGTAAAACACAAACAAACCAAACAATTCGGTTTAAACACATTTATTGCCAAAATTATACACGGGATTCGGCACAAGTTATAACAACTTATCAACGCATATCCCAATATATATTTTAAACGACATTACAATAATGACAATAAATATATACAATTGTTGTTACAATTTGAACTCAAAATCTCTTGCTGGATTTGATAAAGTTTTGTACAGATCTAAAAATGATCGGTTCAAAATACATTGTAAACCTACAAATGGCGAAACAGACCTTTTTTGCGGCAGTAAGATCGTGCTTCCTATGGTCACCAGTTCAGTCGGGCGGTTAACATTAATCGGGAATTTTCGTCATAATTTGAATTTGATGTCATGTCATGATTGGTCCCCGATTACTCAAATACTTTCTCGGAAAGTCCCGAACAGTTTCGGAGTGAAATTAAAAACATTGACGTCTTTTGGCTGTTATTGGATTATCTTGGGTTGGTATGTGTATCTAATGACTGTCGAAAGGAGATGTAAATATATTTAAATATAGTGCATTGGTATTCCATTTTGTTTTACAAATAATTTTAATTTAAATATTGAACATATACTCTTATTATATTAAATATGCAGGTGTTTCAATACAAACTGGTTTTCTGTTGAAATGTTAGCATGTAAGAAGCGTACGTATACATGTAGATACATAAACAGTTCCGTTAAGCCTGTGAAGCTGATACACAGAACTTGTGTGTGGTCGAAACCTGGACTTACATGTAGGCGGATTAATTTGCTATCGCATGTGACAACAGACCGCAAAACCTCGGCACATGCTAACCTCGCGGGCGTGTAAAACACGTGTTGATTACGCGTGATAGAGACGTTTGAGGAGGCGCGTGGTTAATTGTCCGAGAGCTGTGTACGGCTACTCTGTGGGTGGCTCCTACATGTTAAGGCTGTTGTTGTAAACGGATATATGGGTCGAGTAGAGAGGTATGATGTAGCGGAGGGGACAGAATGGAGGGGAGAGAAGGAGGAGTATGAGGAGGACATAAACAAGATAGGAGGGTATGGAACAGGAGGGTAGGGGACATGAGGGTAGGGAACAGGAGGGTAGGGGGGACAGGAGGGTAGGGGACAGGAGGGTAGGGAACAGGAGGGAAGGGGGGACAGGAGGGTAGGGGGGACAGGAGGGTAGGGAACAGAAGTAGGTGAAGGAGTATGAGGAGGACATAAACAAGATAGGAGGGTATGGGACAGGAGGGTAGGGGACAGGAGGAGGAGGAGGAGATACAGAGATAAACATGACAAAAAGAGGAGGAGAAGGAGTTAAACAGGACAGGAGGATAGTAGAAAGGAGGAGGAGGGAGTAGGACGAAAGGAGGAGGAGAACAAAAGGGTAGGGAGGAGGAGGGGTGAGGGGATAAGCAGCAGGAGGAAGAAGAAGAGAGAGAAGCGAACAAGAGAGAAAGAGGGAAGAGGTGATAAAGAAATATTTGAGAACAACGAGAAGAAATAGGAGGGGGCAAGGAAGAAAAGAATGAGCATGAAAAGGAGAAAGAGATGGAGTAAAATGAAGAAAAGGAGGACGACGACTAAAAGGGAGAGTACTGGGACAAGGGATGTGACAAGAAGGCTAAAGAGGATGAGAGGAAAATGAGGACAAAGTAGAGAAGGGCAACGACTAAGAGAAGTTAAAGAGGACGAGGACGGGGGGAGAGGGGGGACAAGAAGGGTGTTGAGTAGACGAGGACGAAGAAGATGAAGAAGACGAATGCGAAGATGAGTAGAGAACGACGGAGGTGAGGGGAGGATGAGGAGAAGGGTGGAGACGAGGATGAAAGAGTTGCTTAGTGAGGAAGATGGAGCAATTATGTGGCAAAGTTCAGAAGGCTTATAGATAGAGGGAGAGAGAAGGGGTCAGACGGAACTGGAGATATTGGACGGAGAGAGTGAAGGGGTCAGACGGAACTGGAGATATTGGGATAGAGGGAGAGAGAAGGGGTCAGACGGAACTGGAGATATTGGGATAGAGGGAGAGAGAAGGGGTCAGACGGAACGGGAGATATTGGACGGAGAGAGTGAAGGGGTCAGACGGAACTGGGGATATTGGAAGGAGAGAGTGAAGGGGTCAGACGGAACTGGATATATATTGGAAGGAGAGAGTGAAGGGGTCAGACAGAACTGGATATATTTGAAGGAGAGAGTGATTGGGGTCAGACGGAAATGGAGATATTGGACGGAGAGAGTGAAGGGGTCAGACGGAACTGGAGATATTGGAAGGAAAGAGTGAAGCAGTCAGACGGAACTGGAGATATTGGACGGAGAGAGTGAAGGCGTCAGACGGAACTGGAGATATTGGAAGGAAAGAGTGAAGCAGTCAGACGGAACTGGAGATATTGGACGGAGAGAGTGAAGGGGTCAGACGGAACTGGATATATTGGACGGAGAGAGTGAAGGGGTCATACGGAACTGGCGATATTAGAAGGAGAGAGTGAAGGGGTCAGACGGAACTGTATATATTGGAAGGAGAGAGTGAAGGGGTCAGGCGGAACTGTATATATTGGAAGGAGAGAGTGAAGGGGTCAGACGGAACTGGAGATATTGGAAGGAGAGAGTGAAGGGGTCAGACGGAACTGGATATATTGGAAGGAGAGAGTGAAGGGGTCAGACGGAACTGGAGATATTGGAAGGAGAGAGTGAAGGGGTCAGACGGAACTAGATATATTGGAAGGAGGGAGTGAAGGCGTCAGACGGAACTAGAGATATTGGAAGGAGAGAGTGAAGGGGTTGGACGGAACTGGAGATATTGGACGGAGAGAGTGAAGGGGTCAGACGGAACTGGAGATATTGGACGGAGAGAGTGAAGGGGTCAGACGGAACTGGAGATATTGGACGGAGAGAGTGAAGGGGTCAGACGGAACTGGAGATATTGGACGGAGAGAGTGAAGGGGTCAGACGGAACTGGAGATATTGGAAGGAGAGAGTGAAGGGGTCAGACGGAACTGGATATATTGGAAGGAGAGAGTGAAGGGGTCAGACGGAACTGGAGATATTGGAAGGAGAGAGTGAAGGGGTCAGACGGAACTGGATATATTGGAAGGAGAGAGTGAAGGGGTCAGACGGAACTGGAGATATTGGAAGGAGAGAGTGAAGGGGTCAGACGGAACTGGATATATTGGAAGGAGAGAGTGAAGGGGTCAGACGGAACTGGAGATATTGGAAGGAGAGAGTGAAGGGGTCAGACGGAACTGGATATATTGGAAGGAGAGAGTGAAGGGGTCAGACGGAACTGGAGATATTGGAAGGAGAGAGTGAAGGGGTCAGACGGAACTGGATATATTGGAAGGAGAGAGTGAAGGGGTCAGACGGAACTGGAGATATTGGAAGGAGAGAGTGAAGGGGTCAGACGGAACTGGATATATTGGAAGGAGAGAGTGAAGGGGTCAGACGGAACTGGAGATATTGGAAGGAGAGAGTGAAGGGGTCAGACGGAACTGGATATATTGGAAGGAGAGAGTGAAGGGGTCAGACGGAACTGGAGATATTGGAAGGAGAGAGTGAAGGGGTCAGACGGAACTGGATATATTGGAAGGAGAGAGTGAAGGGGTCAGACGGAACTGGAGATATTGGAAGGAGAGAGTGAAGGGGTCAGACGGAACTGGATATATTGGAAGGAGAGAGTGAAGGGGTCAGACGGAACTGGAGATATTGGAAGGAGAGAGTGAAGGGGTCAGACGGAACTGGAGATATTGGAAGGAGAGAGTGAAGGGGTCAGACGGAACTGGAGATATTGGAAGGAGAGAGTGAAGGGGTCAGACGGAACTGGAGATATTGGAAGGAGAGAGTGAAGGGGTCAGACGGAACTGGAGATATTGGAAGGAGAGAGTGAAGGGGTCAGACGGAACTGGAGATATTGGAAGGAGAGAGTGAAGGGGTCAGACGGAACTGGAGATATTGGAAGGAGAGAGTGAAGGGGTCAGACGGAACTGGAGATATTGGAAGGAGAGAGTGAAGGGGTCAGACGGAACTGGAGATATTGGAAGGAGAGAGTGAAGGGGTCAGACGGAACTGGAGATATTGGACGGAGAGAGTGAAGGGGTCAGACGGAACTGGAGATATTGGACGGAGAGAGTGAAGGGGTCACACGGAACTGGCGATATTAGAAGGAAAGAGTGAAGGGGTCAGACAGAACTGGAGATATTGGAAGGAGAGAGTGAAGGCGTCAGACGGAACTGGAGATATTGGACGGAGAGAGTGAGGGGTCAGACGGAACTGGATATATTGGAAGGAGGGAGTGAAGGCGTCAGACGGAACTGTAGATATTGGAAGGAGAGAGTGAAGGGGTCAGACGGAACTTGTGGTATTGGAAGGAGGGAGTGAAGGCGTCAGACGGAACTGGATATATTGGAAGGAGAGAGTGAAAAGCGAGCTGAAAAGGTACTCATCGTTGCGACATGCTTGAAACATTTTAAACAAGCTATTTAATGAGTCTATATAACTGTTTAATATCGATACATCGTCTCGACAGTCCGACTGATGATGAACATCTACATCTATCGATGGGGCGCCGTAACGCCACCTCCCGATATATGTATTGATTGCTGAATTAAGGAATTTAAAAGCGTTCACCTGCAATGTGTTTTAATGCCCAAATCTTAATACATTTAGAATTTCAAACTGAACTTCCTACATACACAGTGAACACTGTGTAATCCGACCCTCAACACTTACAACGTGCTGCGACATGTACGTATAAACATCTATGTATGTATACTTACCTATGAACTTCAGTTTATAAAATTATAGGGAAAATGTTTCATGATTGTAGAATAAATGAAGTTTACATAATAACGAGCACACACCACACCTGTGCTGCGATCCTTCCTTTAGTTATTGAACAAATCGCATTGAATGTTATCTTCTTCTATTATACACGTTATTTCATTTCTTTTTTCATTTACAGTATAATATAAAACAATACACAATTGTTGAAACTGGATTTTGAAACAAGTTTTACAACTTATGTAGATCCATCTCCAGTGGAAGAAATACATATAAGATTTGAAGACCACGTAGATTATGACTATAATATGTGAGACAAAAATATGCAGCAATGCATTGAGTATATGAGTAAAAACGGAAAATAGGGAAGGATAGGATAGGAAAGAGAGGCAAGAGAGTTGCGCATATCAACCCTGTATTAAATTATTGAAAACAGCTAAGTACATGGAGAATGCCGCTGTAAACGACAGGTATATATTGAATTAAATCGCAGTACAATATTTTGCTGTATACACACAAGGCTTACAGGAGCTTATTACTTCTATCGGCCGACAAGATCATTCTGATTAAAACCATATTCGAACGTTTTGTTATGTTAACCGAAATCTAGAAATTTGACCAGCGGGAACAGATGTTTCGATAAATCGGCCACCGTGTGGAACGAGTCCCTATCTGCTGGCGGAAAGGTCGAACCCCTCGCTATTCAAAAAGAAAAGAAAAAAACATCTGTTCAAATGTGTTTTTCGAATTTATTCTGTTTCAATGTTACTATCTTCGCTTAATTGACAGCTCCGCTCTACTAGAGTCCCGTGTTTCTGTTACTAAACCTGGTCATGCTTACAGAGTACCAACTCATTGTACATATACATATATAAACATAGGGTACCGCAAACATATTTATCTATAACTAATTATACGATGTTACATGACTAATGTTATGCAGGTACGGTGCATGAACTAAATATCTGTAAAACACAATTTGGTGATTTCTTTATAATTATTGTGAGCGCTACAAACACGTTTAAAAGTGTTGTTCTATACATTACTACGGTGGCAGATTGAGGACAATCGAAAAGTAATCTCGTTTTAACGATATATTATTTCGTTATAACGACATACTTATTCGTTATAACGACATACTTATTCGTTATAACGAGAGACTTATTCGTTGTACTTATGCATTGGATAGCGTATTTGCCTTGCGCCTATGCGGCTGGGGTTTGATTCCCGATCGGATGTGAACAGGTATTGGGTCACCTGCCTGACGGTACGGGTTTTCTTCGGGTACTCCGGTTTCCTCCCACAGTAAGACCCCCGCGCGCTAACATCCGGGCTAACAAGAGTGATTAGTATAAGTTGTAAAAACTTGTTTTATAATTGTTGCTCAATAAATAAAGTTTATTTTAAAAAAAATGAAATTTTATTTGTAACGAATCACGTTATTGTAGATGATTCTGTATATGTAAATTATTTGTGTGCCTTTTCTGAAATGTCTTTTTTTCTGTTTGCTCTTTTATTTTGATTTTTTGTTTAAGTGAAGTTGGAGAAAAAACACGTTATCTGCCTAAAAGTGTATTTTAATGATATTTTTATGCTGAGTTCGGGAGATTATAGGGTTATATTCAAAGTTTTTATTTACCTGACGGCGTGCTTTGATGACATTATCGAGATTTAAGGCTTACATACACGTATTGGTATTTCATCTACCCCATGTTGTTGTGTTAACACCATTATATACCTTACAGCTTGTTTTACAGTACTACAGTACGTTATCTGGATACGACGGCATAGTTTAACGACCTTATTAACCTTACGACTTTAAGAACTGTATAGGTTATTTAATTTTTATAATTGAATTTCAAATAAACAGACAGCACTTTCTAAATCTTGCATGAAGTAAATGAATATTTACTAATTTCTGATAAAAAACGACGAAACAATTTGGAATGATCGTCGAGCAACGTCAATCAGTCAAAGCTAAGAATTACAAATACCGCGCCAAACATCGTGGTATTCGACGTTATCAATTTTTGTGCTGTCCTTTTTTAGGTTAAAAGATTCAATGATTTTAGAAATAGCCAAAACTGGATTATCAAAAGGCATCGATTCATCAGTTAGCCATTAAGAAATGATTTCTCTGTCTTTTATAACCGCCGTACAGTCCACGATTTCACGGGAGAGGTTGTGATAGTACAACATTTTTTTCATTTCAAAACAATTTTATTAAAAAACCACAATTGGATTAGGCACAGTCATTGCCTATAAAAGCCCTTTCCAGAGAAAATACACACATTTCATACATTCATATATACATACATTGTATATATATAGAGAGAGAGTATTATAGAGAAGATGTAGTATATGTTCGAATTAATAGGAGAATACTAGAACCATTTAATACATGTTCACAGAAAATAATAATTAGAATATCATAGATTTTAACATTTCAATTAATATAGTCTATTTACTTCAGTTATTAATAGCCTAGTGTTTGGTTAGAGGCACTTCAAAGACACTGTCACTATACACAGTGCCATCCTTCCCAATTACACCAGAGTTATTGATATAAAATAGCAAATACAAACACATTGTATCATTTTTTTTAGTATAGTTTAAGTTAAAATCTTCCAGATTTGTCAATAAACTCCAGAACACATGAGAGAATAAATTTATTTGATTCACTGCTAAGGTTCATATCACCCTTAGTGAAATTAACAGTATTTAAGATGATGTTGTCAATTTCGTTATAATTAGATAACGCATTGAATAAAACCTGTCTTTCATCTATAAATTTTGGGCAATAGTACAACATGTGGTACCGGAAACGTCTACCTATCAGAACAGGGATTACGTCTTCTTGCGGGCGGAAAGGGGTTCGTATCTGCACTTGTTTTCGTTTGTGCCATCTCTGTTCGTGATGTTGATGTTTCTTTCTCCCTCTTCGTGATTTTCCTCTTGATTGTATACGCGTTGGTGTTTCTGTTTTCTTTCTCGCGTCGTGTTACAACAACATTGGACTTTAACGTTGGTTCTGACGCACCACAGGTAGAGAACCTTTCTGCACTCAGTCTTACACATGTATTATTCAACAAACTGACACACTAACCGAAAACGTTTGTTCAGTGATAGACTTACGGCGGAACGCCACTTTCCCTTGACAGTCTTTATCGTACTGGCTGTCTTGTGTCCCCGAGTATGACAATACAGTATATAACGCTTATTACCAAGGCATCTAACAACTCATCGGCCCCCCTTCGAAAAATGCGCGTGATACGGTCACGAGATAGCACTGACCTACGCGTTGAGCTAATCGTGACACGTGTGATGTTTGTAAATTATTATCCATTTTTGGCAGCCAGTTTCGGAATCCCAAATTGAAAGCACACAACATCTGAAAAAAGGAAGAATTCTTATCGGTGTCGTATGCTTTCTAGAAAACGCCAATAACTCAAGTTTCCAATCAATGACATGTTTTACAGGTAAGACAGGTGTATCACAAAGATCAATCACCAAGCAGTAGAAGTATGTACAGAATGCTTTCGATCTGGAGTTTCTTAAATCCAGTATATTGGTTCCGGTCACTGTTATGTACCAGAGGTTAACAGAGTTTGGGAGAGGGCATAGTAAGTTGTTATATCTTTACTTAATGCGTGTTGTATTGTCGGGAGAGGGCATAGTAAGTTTTCAGAACTTGTGCCCAATTACTTTGATTGTTTTATCAGGAATCTGTTCTGGTGTGGAAATCCCCCGCTTCCCGTCTGAGTCTCCCGTTCCCGGATCCCCAACCCTCCCGCTCATAAAACAATTCCGATATTACGTAGAGTGCATGTTCAATCGTCATAAAAGATATAGTCCGACCAAGTTAAGGTAAAACATATCGACATATATAGAACGTGCTATAAATATGTCGACGTCTGCGTTTCTGTACTACCGCTTTACGATCTTTAACATGTGGCGGGCGATTAAACTGTCTTTCCCGATATCAGTCGGGAACGTGTCGACAAAAATCGTTTATCAATAAGTCATTCACGGTGTTGTTAAAATCGCTTTGTCAACCTTACGTGCTGTAAATTAAAATACATATGTATATACATTTTTACTAAAATATCTGAAGAGTAAATTAAAAAAACAAACAACAAAATAAACTAAGAATTTAAAAATTATTTGTCACCAACATAATGTTAAGCAAGTCATATATTACCAGCACGTTTTAGAAAGTTTAAATGAAGAAGAAAAACAAGCTAACCATGCTTTAAATAATGGTCGAATTTACGTTAAACGTATATTGAAGTAATTTATCATGAACAGTAAGAGTGAGATTGATTTCGTTCACTGATGATTATGTTTAATCCAAAGTCGTGTATTTTATATTGATAGTTACTGTTTTACACCTATATTTTTCATTAACTAACGAAGCTTATCAAAGTCAGGTTGGTGCCCGACGCTAGACGCCACTACCCAGCATTAAGAAGTGTTTCATTCTTTATTCGTCCGCTCAAAAGTGCAGTTTTAAAACCGTTTTATTGGTGTTAATTCCTCGCATAGCCTCCTCAGCCTTTCATAACGACTGTATTATCAGGTTCAACATATATTTAATGAAAACGTGATTCGTGAACGACGCGATCGTGATTATATGCACATAACCTAGAATAGCGGATTAAATTCTGGTTGATTACTTCCTGCTGAAGTTGATGCAAATACATATCTATTATCGATATTAAAATGGTTACTTACGAAAGTCTTATAAGCTAAAAGCGGTGCACCGTGTACTTTAGCGTTATGCCCCTTTGACGTACCGCCCCTTCCGTAAACAACATGATTATCGGATCAAAATACATTAGAAGCAGTGACTTAAAGGTAAGAGGCATTGCAATATAACAGCAGTATTAGATCCAGAAACCAATCTAGGGATGGGGTGATTGGGTGGGGGTCCAAAGGGGGAAAATGGCAGAAATTCGTGGGTTTTTCGGAAAGACTTGCAAGAGTAAACGTCTTGAAACCCAGGACATGTAAACTCAAGTTCTGTGTTCAAGCTTAATTTCTTGTTCCGATAACAAATTAACAAACAAAAAACTACTTTGTTGATGATTGAGGGGGTTTTGAAGAAAATGACGATTTTGGATCAACAGTCATTTCATTGTCTGTGTTTTTTCTCTGTTGAAAATCACTCTCACTTGTTGTCTGTGTTTATGAATCCCTTCCTTTCTCAACATTTCAGATATTTCTGACCTCAGCGTCCCATACAACCGCCCTTTTATACCAGACGCCTCTCTTATGTAATTGAGGTACTGGGCGTCCAGTTTATGATGGAAATAGTTCGCAAAGAAGATACAATTAACATTTCGTATTGTAAAACACAAATACCAACAATGTTCGATGGAAGACAAAACTCAAAATAAGAAATAAGACGAATTCGCGAAATCGAGCATACGCTGCCTTACGGTGACCGCGTTTATGAGAAGATATATATCCTTACATTTGTTATCGTTTATTTTATTGATACCACGTACATTTCACATGCACCTGTTTCCAATAAAACAATGCTTACTACACATACTTGTTTGTGCAAACTACGTGCCACGATAACACATTCCATTTGTTAGGTTTGGTAACAGGTATTCTTATCGATGTTTTGTATGGTAAGTTCTGTTTGTGTTGTATTTACATCCGGTATTGATCCAAGGCCGTATCCCCTGTCAGTCTGATTGCTTACTCGTAACAATGTAGAGCGGTGGCCTCATAAGGTTACATTTGTAAGTTGCATTATGGGAAAGCCCGAGAGATCCAGACTGAACAAGAAAATGCAGCAAAGCTGCTGAACACCAATTTTTTTTTATGAAAATGACGAACTGGCAGTCCAGCAACCTCGAGGGACGGATCCTTCATACTTGAATTATTTAATTATGATTATTTTACATATTGTGAATGGCATTAATTTTGCATTAAGTTCATTGTTACTCAATATTTGTCACACAGCACGCAAACGCACGTTTAAATGTCAACGATTAGGTAATAACGTCATCCTCGGAGAAAGAGAAGCAGCGATTATTACAAATATTTCTATTGACAATGTACCTCTGGTACCCCCCCCCCCCCCCCCCCCCATTGAATAATAGTTATTACTTCTCTCGAGACTGTTACGAAACCACCTTTTGCCACAACGCTGTTTTTTTGGTTGTTATCATATATTCGTTTCATAGAGGTGAAATGAATAGTTCGTATTGAACGGGAAAACCATGAAATTTTCTATTTATTTCACTTTTTCACGTCACGCCACGCAAATATTGCTACATCAGAAGAGCGCGGGAATGTGTAGCGTATTTTTAGACGACAGGTTGTTATGGCGTCACGCTTGACAACAATACAGAGCGCCAATTTAAATGGGTTTTTACAATTTTGCTGTTTCCTAGGATTATCCGGTAAGATTTCCAAAACAAAAATGATATTAATAGTGAAGTCATGTAAAAACAATATTGTATACTGCATAGGTGGAATACACAACCATTTATTCTGCCGTCGCTTCATCTAAACTTGAAACTGAAAATCCGCTACGCAGAATAGAATGTAACGCACGGTTCTTCTTCTTCTTCTCCTTCCAATGAAGTACAGTCCACCATCTGGTGTATTAACGTACTTGCATGTGAGCAGTGAGTAAAACCGCAAGTGGTGCAGATAAAACAACTATATATACAGTTCAGATATTTCTCTGCTACTCACACTAATATTGAGCCAGGTCTCTGTTCCGGAAATAATAGCGGGATCAGATGAATCAATCATGTTGTTAAATTCTTCCTTTTTGTTTTTTACACTTGGGAAGTTCAAGTTTAGTATTTTCGTAGAGGTTGAATGATGTTTTAATCTAGGTTTTGTTGTATTGGGCGATGAACATGAGATCGGAAGGCCAGGACTCTGTACGTCTGGCGAGTTTTTGTCATATTCTTTGAACCATCGAGACTCGAGAAGTGGTTAAGAGTGTCGACTATATACGAGTCAAATAGGCTCGTCGCGAAATTTGGAAAACCACAATTTGAACAATGCCACGAGATGTTATTTAGCGACATGTACACTGGTGTTGACATAGGAAAGCACTCCACGTGGTACCACTGTAAACAATCATGACAAGCCACCCCACGTTGTTTCCAGGTTACTGCTTTGTTACACATCTGACAGGGATATTTTGGCGTCCTGGGACCAGAGTTTTGTTACATATCTGACAGGGATATTTTGGCGTCCTGGGACCAGGGTTTTGTAACAAAGCTGACAGGGATATGTTGGCGTCCTGGGAACAGGGTTTTGTTACATATCTGACAGGGATATTTTGGCGTCCTGGGAACAGGGTTTTGTTACATATCTGACAGGGATATTTTCGCGTCCTGGGACCAGGGTTTTGTTACAAAGCTGACAGGGATATGTTGGCTTCCTGGGAACAGTTTTTTTTTACATATCTGACAGGGATATTTTGGCGTCCTGGGAACAGGATTTTGTTACATATCTGACAGGGATATTTTGGCGTCCTGGGAACAGGGTTTTGTTACATAGCTGACAGGGATATTTTGGGTTTTGTTCAGTGTCTGATGCATGCAGTATCAATATAAACGAGAGATATGACAATGTATGGTTAGAGCTTCGCCGGATGTTTGGGAAAGTCCCATGTTTTCCGATCAGAGATTTGAACAACGAGGTGATGTTTTGCCTGACAAGCTGATGGTCCCCTACTGGATGTACCTTTGAAGTCGAGTATTTCACCTGAATGCTGTTTAGGAAACTGATAAGTGTTACGAAGAAGAGAATGTAATAAGCACCGGAGTTTAACATGGTCAACGGTTGTTTACATTCGTTACCGCAAAAACCGGAAGTTAGTTGACGGTGGTAGGGTGGTTCAGTAAAAACGCTCCGATCTCGTTGAAATTTAGAATTTTCAAAATTTTACACAAGTCTATACCACTATGAACAGATGATAATACGTATAGTAGAAATCAAAAGTCTTGAAAAATGTCGAAAAATGTCAAATTAGTCGAATTTCTCACCACAGTTGGAAAACGGATCTACTCACTCGGCACATGCGCACATAGTCTCAGATTGCGATTGGTTCAGATCTCAGGTTCAAATTGGACGACGAGTGACTGTGAATGACGTCACATGTGAAGATAAAATATTGCGTGTATCTTGACTGCATTATGTTTTTACATGTATCAAATGGAAATTTATGATATATCACTAGTAAACTAGTTTAATTACAGATATCGTAGAGTTTATAGGGTATTATTATAAAATAAGGCCCGGCGCTGCCCAGAATGTTGTACCTATTGTTATATTTTGACCGGGCAGTCTGGAATTTTGTAATTCATAAAAATAAGGCTCGGCACCGTCCATGACTTTATTAGTTTTATACTTACGTATATTTTGCCTGGCTTTTTTTTTTTTTTTTTTTTTTGAAATATTACAGTTTATAAAAACAAGGCCCGGCGCCGCCCGTCACTATTCTAGGTCCAGGGCAGCTCATATCGTTACCATTGAACGATCTCTAGTATCGGCCTGTGCGTCTTTGCACACCGAAGTACGGCAGAGCTACAGCGGCTGAGCTCGCACCAGCAGTCGGTAGCACTGCCTTATTTGGATGTAACTCAATTAGCCCTGTATTGGTTATTGAGTCTGATTCTTCCTAAAGCGCGCGTGAACCTAAAGGGGGACATGTACCCTTAGCGAGAGTTCCCACGCAAAATAGAAAACTGAAACGGACTATAGCTTTGTTTCTACTCGTGGAATTTGGCAAGAGTGCACGGAACTATTTAGATTAGGAGAATCAGAGCTGGTAAGGTTATAGAGCTGGATTGGTTATGGCCGATTTACAGCTTAGGTCTGGCTAATGGGATAACGTAGTGCGGGCGAGGGGAATATGGATTCATTGTTTATATCCAATTTGACATATCAGTTCATAGGCAGAAATCGCGGAATGTACTCTTATGATAAGTCAAACTATATTTAAGGTATCTTCTGATTCTGCGTCGTATTTATAGAGTGCACGGACTGGTGTACGTGCTTTTTACTTTTACGATTTCTATGAATATTTAACGAATGTTGATAGACGAAAGGGATCATGACTCCTGGGACTATTCGGCACTAATCATTGTAATATATACTGCTAAAGTAAAAGTAACAGTACTTCATGTTTCGTGAGAATAGTCTATATCGCTCCGCAACGTAAACAGACCGGGACGGAAGCGGTTAGTTGACTGAACACTATAGACGTCCGCTGCACGCTAGCGAGCTTGCACTTCCTAGAGAGATGTACTTTTAACCTAGTACAAACACAAAAGAACCGATCGAAGTTCTGCTAGCTTCGTTTTGATTAAGTTCTCCGTTAATTGTTCGGATATACATTCCTGTCTGAGTCAGTGCAGTGCTTGCACCAGTACGGAAACCAAATAACTTTCAAAGGATTTGGTGATTAAGATTGAAAAGATAAATCTTCAGCTCACCGCATTCTGATTCGAGAAAAGTCCTATCATTCCTTTAATCCGGAAATTTCCCAAGATGCAGATTACGGAACAAAAAAATATACATTATTGTTGAGATATAAAATGAAACAGTGCAATAATTTTCGAAACGTCTGTATTTTTTTTTAAACAAAATGGAAACTTCAGTTATTGGATTTTGCCGGACTATGTAAAAAAAATTTTTTTTTTTATATGAGCCACACCTCTCTTTAAATATCTGCAAAGACTTTGATTAAGCCCAACATACATTGCAATCCACAGCCACAATACTCCGGAACGGTATTTTTAGATACCAAGCGTTTAGTATATTTCAGAGCTGGGTGACTATTTTAATGTTTCGTACCAAAATAAACTGTGGGGGAGGTATTTATGTAATACCGTAGTTTAATATTAAATAAAATAATGTTTAGATTTGATAAAAAAAATAATCATATTAATGTGTGTTTTATGGTAATCACGCTGAGCAAAAGTAATGCGAAATTATATGCTTTCGAAAACGACTCGCACATTCCGAAAATACGCATTTTAACATATAAAAGTTAGGTCTGTTGCAATAAGTCTACGTCATAGGAATCTGTCGAAACATACTGAAATATTTAACTTTTACATTTATACACATTTTTTTTACATCTTTTCTACCTTACAAAACCGTTAAACATGATATTTATATTGGGAAGCTGAATAAAAAAACGTATCTGTATAACGATATACCAATATTAAAATACGTTTTATCTTATAAGTGGCAGTCAGGGTCATAACCTTTGAGCCTTTCATATGTGTCATCGATTCTTGTGTAGCTTCTAAATGTGTCATCGTTACTTGTTTAGCTTATAAATGGGTCATCGATTCTTGTTTAGCTTCTAAATGTGTCATCGATTCTTGTGTACCTTTCCAATGTGTCATAGATTCTTGTGTACCTTCCGAATATAACCTAGTGCATGTTCTCATTCATTCCATTGGCGTCTGTTTGTGTAACTCTTTCGAATAAAGCGAAGTAATATTTTAGCAAGGGGGTTGGTTTTATTTGGTTTAACGTCATATTAACAGCTTAGGTCATTCAAGGACGTGCCTCCATGTGTGTTGTGTAACCGTGCTTGCGTGTATGTGTGCTGGAGTCAGGGTATGTTGGTGTATTTGCCTCCTTGTGATAGTGCAGATCGGATGCCGACTTTATAGTGCTATCTCACTGAAATACCATGCCGAAGGCCCCCAGCACAGCATTCCGCCCGGTCCCATTATACTGACAACGGCTGAACCAGTTGTTGTCATTACCCTAAATCCTGAACGATAAGCAGGGATAACAGCTACCATTTTTAAAGACTTACGTACACAAATGTCCCGGCTCGGGCACAGAGCCCATTTCCTTCCTCGTCCGGTCAAACGGAGTTTGGGAGGGGATTCTTTCAAAAAACAACAACCACACACAACATTATACATACATCAGATAAAGAGGTTTATTTCGTTATTGATTCTTCATAAAAAAACTACGTTGCATAAAATATTTTTCATACATTTTTGAATATTGTACTTTTGGACAGAAGTTGTTCAAACAATTCGATTTCATCTCCGGAATAAATAGAATTACCAAAGTTTCGGCATCCGGATTAACAAATCGGCACTGTTGTATATAGTGCATATGATTTACCGGAACCACGCATGCGTGAGAAAATATTGCTAAACTGACGTTTCATTAGATCTGTCGGTCTGTATGATATATTACATAATTGATCAAATTTTCAAATTTAAAGATTTACGGTGAAGACAATTGTATTTCTGTTTCCTTGTCGACCGTGTATTCGTCATATACACACACAAACAAAAGTACACTTCTGCTCCACGCGATCTCACATCTGACGGAATTCCAAATCAACCCTCAGCCAGGCAACGAACAAGCAGCTTCTAATCGATCAAAAAACGACTTGTAAGTTATCTATTTTCTAAAAATATTAAAATCATTAGCGTAAATCATTTATCTTTCAGGCTAAGTTAATTTTCCTCTGGCCTCAGGTGTCGGAAAATATAATTAGATGTTATTTTATAAATATTTATTTTTATTAAAAAGAATTATAAAAATGAGTTGTTAAGCTTACCATACTTTCATTAAACTGTTCAAGTTTTCTTTGGAGTCACTTAATCACGATACAAGTAATACAATCAAAGACAGGAATCACTATAGAGAATAACGAGATGGCCTCCGTGTGTTAGACATAATTGATAACCTGGGCGGGCTGTACTTTATAGTAGGGAGGGTTCCCGCGGTGTGAGAGGGATCAATGCGTTAGGGCAGTCTTATATCTGAATGAAGTAAAATTACGATTGTTGTATTGATGAAAAGGATGTTATTGTGTTGTGGGGTGTGACTGGTACCGGTGTGTTGTTTTGTTGCGGATAGCGGTGTTATTGTGTTTAAGGGTGTAACTGGTGTGTTGTGTTTTGTTGCGGAGAACAATGTTATTGTGTTTAAGGGTGTAACTGGTATGTTGTGTTTTGTTGCAGAGAGCGGTGTTATTGCGTTTAAGGGTGTAACTGATGTGTTGTGTTTTGTTGCAGAGAGCGGTGTTATTGTGTTGTGGGGTGTATCTGGTGTGTTGTGTTTTGTTGCGGCGAGGGGTGTTATTGGGTTTAAGGGTGTAACTGGCATGTTGTGTTTTGTAGCCGAGAGAGATGTTATTGTGTTGTGGGGGGTAACTGGTGTGTTGTGTTTTGTTGCGGAGAGCGGTGTTATTGTGTTTTGGGGTTTAACTGGTATGTTGTGTTTTGTTGCGGCGAGGGATGTTATTGTGTTTAAGGGTGTAACTGGTATGTTGTCTTTTGTAGTGGAGAGCGGTGTTCCTGTGTTGTGGGGTGTAACTGGTGTGTTGTGGTTTGTTGCAAAGAACTATGTTATTGTGTTTAAGTGTGTAACTGGTGTGTTGTGTTTTGTTGCGGAGAGCGGTGTTATTGTGTTGTGGGTGTAACTGGTGTATTGTGTTTTGTTGCGCTGAGCGGTGTAATTGTGTTGTGGGTGTAACTGGTGTGTTGTGTTTTGTTACGGAGAGCGATGTAATTGTGTTGTGGGTGTAACTGGTGTGTTGTGTTTTGTTGCGGAGAGCGGTGTTATTGTGTTGTGCGCTGTAACTGGTATGTTGTGTTTTGTTGCGGAGAGCGGTGTTATTGTGTTGAGGGTTGTAACTGGTATGTTGTGTTTTGTTGCGGAGAGCGGTGTTATTGTGTTGTGGGGTATTAATGGTGTGTTGTGTTTTGTAGCGGAGAGCAGTGCTATTGTGTTGTGGGGTGTAACTGGTGTGTTGTGTTTTGTTGCGGAGAGACGTGTTATTGTGTTGTGGGGTGTAACTGGTATGTTGTGTTTTGTTGCGGGGAGCGGTGTTATTGTGTTGTGGGGGGTTAATGGTGTGTTGTGTTTTGTTGCGGAGGGCGGTGTGATTGTGTTTTAGGGTGTAACTGGTGTGTTGTGTTTTGTTGTGGAGAGCGGTGTCGTTGTGTTGTGGGGTGTAACTGGTGTGTTGTGTTTTGTTTCGGAGAGCGGTTTTATTATGTTGTGTAGTGTAACTGGTGTGTTGTGATTTGTTACGGAGAGTGGTGTCATTGTGTTGTGGGGTGTAACTGGTGTGTTGTGTTTTGTTGCGGAGAGCGGTGTAATTGTGTTTAAGGCTGTAACTGGTGTGTTGTGTTTTGTTGCGGAGAGCGATATTATTGTGTTGTGGGGTGTAACTGGTGTGTTGTGTTTTGTTGCGGAGAGCGGTGTTATTGTGTTGTGGGGCGTAACTGGTGTGTTGTGGTTTGTTGCGGAGAGCGGTGTAATTGTGTTTAAGGCTATAACTGGTGTGTTGTGTTTTGTTGCGGAGGGCGGTGTGATTGTGTTTTAGGGTGTAACTGGTGTGTTGTGTTTTGTTTCGGAGAGCGGTTTTATTATGTTGTGTAGTGTAACTGGTGTGTTGTGATTTGTTGCGGAGAGGGGTGTCATTGTGTTGTGGGGTGTAACTGGTGTGGTGTGTTTTGTTGCGGAGAGCGGTGTTATTGTGTTGTGGGGTGTAAATGATGTGTTGTGTTTTGTAGCCGAGAGCGAANGGTGTCATTGTGTTGTGGGGTGTAACTGGTGTGTTGTGTTTTGTTGCGGAGAGCGGTTTTATTATGTTGTGGGGTGTAACTGGTATGTTGTGATTTGTTGCGGAGAGCGGTGTCATTGTGTTGTGGGGTGTAACTGGTGTGTTGTGTTTTGTTGCGGAGAGCGGTTTTATTATGTTGTGGGGTGTAACTGGTATGTTGTGTTTTGTTGCGGAGAGCGGTGTCATTGTGTTGTGGGGTGTAACTGGTGTGTTGTGTTTTGTTGCGGAGAGTGGTTTTATTATGTTGTGGGGTGTAACTGGTGTGTTGTGATTTGTTACGGAGAGCGGTGTCATTGTGTTGTGGGGTGTAACTGGTGTGTTGTGTTTTGTTGCGGAGAGTGGTTTTATTATGTTGTGGGGTGTAACTGGTATGTTGTGGTTTGTTGCGGAGAGCGGTGTTATTGTGTTGAGGGGTGTTACTGGTGTGTTGTGTTTTGTTTCGGAGAGCGGTGTTATTGTGTTGTGGGGTGTAAATGGTATGTTGTGTTTTGTTGCGGAGAGCGGTGTTATTGTGTTGTGCGCTGTAACTGGTGTGTTGTGTTTTGTAGCCGAGCGCGATGTTATTGTGTTGTGGGATGTAACTGGTATGTTGTGTTTTGTTGCGGAGAGCGGTGTTATTGTGTTTAAGGCTGTAACTGGTGTGTTGTGTTTTGTTGCGGAGAGCGGTGTTATTGTGTTTAAGGCTGTAACTGGTGTGTTGTGTTTTGTTGCGGAGAGCGATGTTATTGTGTTGAGGGGTGTAACTGGTGTGTTGTGGTTTGTTGCGGAGAACGGGGTTATTGTGTTGTGGGATGTAACTTGTGTGTTGTGGTTTGTTGCGGCGAGCGGTGTTATTGTGTTGTGGGGTGTAACTGGTGTGTTGTGTTTTGTTTCGGAGAGCGATGTTATTGTGTTGAGGGGTGTAACTGGTGTGTTGTGGTTTGTTGCGGAGAACGGTGTTATTGTGTTGTGGGATGTAACTTGTGTGTTGTGGTTTGTTGCGGAGAGCGGTGTTATTGTGTTGTGGGGTGTAACTGGTGTGTTGTGTTTCGTTGCCGAGAGCGATGTTATTGTGTTGTGGGGTGTAACTGGTATATTGTGTTTTATTGCGGAGAGCTGTGTTATTGTGTTGTGGGGTGTAACTGGTTTGTTGTGTTTTGGTTGCTTTAAACGGCGTTATCGTGTTGTGTGGTGTAACTGTTGTTTTATGTGTTGTTGCGGAGAACACTGTCATTATGTTGAGGGTTGTAACTGGTTTGTTATGTTGGATTTTGGTGCGGACAACGGTGTTATTATGTTATTGTTGCGTAGTGTTGTGTAGTATGGGGATGTTATTATATTTTATACATGTAGATAACCGTTGTGATGAGGAAGTATAAATTGTTATACAAGGGATATCCTAGGAGTAGGAGCAGGACTGGAAGTTAAATTGTGTAGTAAGACATTTGGTCTCTATATAAAGACTGCTAGCGAGAGTTATATAATACACGCATTAGGTACATTGCTATTGAATATATTATAAGACACGTTATAAGATTTTGTTGAACCGGAACTGGTAAGGGGAGATAATTCAGCTTATGTTTGAATAACCATTCGCCTGGGGACTCTTTTCGCCACAATCTCCTCTTTGTTTAGGCGTTCTATTTCTTGATCGCGTTTTATCGCTGTCAACAACTCCCTTAGTTTTTATTTATTTTACATCTGACCGAGTTTCACCTCACCCCAGGAAACTATATCTGCTAACAATAATCGTTTTGACATTGAACCAAAGAGAACAGCGAATGACAAATAAGATAATTGTACTCGACGAGAACAATTATTTTTTATTTCCTACATCGGTGTCTCAACGTCATTTCCGGTGCCGATTGTTTATAGAAAAAGTAGAATATGCCATTTTGTTTAAAATATATTTATTTCTTCTTAAGAAAATCATCGAAAATATACAAAAATAAATTTCAGTTGATGGAGAAATTACACACATTTAGTACACAGTACAGATGTATCATGTATTGGTATTACATATTTGTTTCAACAGAAAAAAGAAGATGTTATTGGTACGTTCATTGATATAAAAACTAATAAATAAACTCTGATCAATATGGAAAAATATGGTTTGTTTTTTGTTTTTTGTATCAATACCGACTCAAGTAATTCTCAGCCATATCTGTATATATAACACTACCAAGGCAAGTTCCGTGTTAAGGGACCATTACACAGGCGTAGTTTCAAGTATTATGTTTTATTATAATATCCAAATGCAAAACAGCATATAGGTTACAAATATACATACTTAGATATTCAAAAAATCATAGTAATATGCACGGGTCCGACTTACTACCGGATCGCTATTCCCCTCCGCACTAGGAATCGGAAAATCAAAAAAATCAACTATGGTTCAATAATATTCACCGTTTTATGTAAGACTATTACAAATTGTGAAATAAATTTATCATTTTATCAATTCACGAGACAACATTCCGTGAGCAATTCGATGGGCTTTTCGACCTCTTGAACAAACACCGCGAAATTCGAATTTAAAAGTTCGTTGTGAACTCAGAAATGAAAATAAAAAATTATGAAAAATGTAAATATAATCATAAAACAGCATTCTGTTCCGTATTATGGCCCTATATAACACGGAACAGAATGTTGTTTAATGCTTAAATATATACAATTTCGTATAACAATATATTATTATCTATTAATGAACTTTAAACTTTACATGTAAAACATGTAATAATTGAACAAGTCATCCATTTATATTTAAAAATATTCATGCATATATACCTGAAATAAATTACTTTCATTAAAGCGCGAAAGTCAATGATTTCAGGACACTGCTTCAATAATTAGAAGTATAAGAATATATACCATGTAATATTTTTACATTTTTTTAAAGCGGTGAGGCAGGAAAAATTCAGAATGTGCACTAACTGATAAAAACCAGGCAATTTTCATGATAAAGATAATTGTGCGCTGTAGTTAACACAGTGCACACGTCGCTAACGCCAAGCTTGTACACTAGAGTACAGTTTATAACGCCAGGCTTGTACACTAGACAACAGTTTATAACTCCAAGCTTGTACACTAGAGTACAGTTTATAACGCCAAGCTTGTACACTAGAGTACAGTTTCTAGCGCCAAGCTTGTACACTAGAGTACAGTTTATAACGCCAAGTTTGTACACTAGAGTACAGTTTATAACGCCAAGCTTTTTCACTAGAGTACAGTTTATAACGCCAAGCTTTTACACTAGAGTACAGTTGATAACGCCAAGCTTGTACACTAGAGTACAGTTTCTAGCGCCAAGCTTGTACACTAGAGTACAGTTTCTAGCGCCAAGCTTGTACACTAGAGTACAGTTTCTAGCGCCAAGCTTGTACACTAGAGTACAGTTTATAACTCCAAGCTTGTACACTAGAGTCCAGTTTATAACGCCAAGCTTGTACACTAGAGTACAGTTTATAACGCCAAGCTTTTACACTAGAGTACAGTTTATAACGCCAAGCTTGTACACTAGAGAACAGTTTATAACGCCAGGCTTGTACACTAGAGTACAGTTTATAACGCCAGGCTTGTACACTAGAGAACAGTTTATAACGCCAGGCTTGTACACTAGAGTACAGTTTATAACGCCAGGCTTGTACACTAGAGTACAGTTTATAACGCCAGGCTTGTACACTAGAGAACAGTTTATAACGCCAGGCTTGTACACTAGAGAACAGTTTATAACGCCAGGCTTGTACACTAGAGTACAGTTTATAACTCCAATGCACTTGACTACCACGTTATGTTTGCTTTTAACTGCCACTGGAATATGTCGGTCTTTACAATAAGATTTGATATATTTCACAACCAATCCGTTCGCTGTTGATGTATTTTAACTCTTGCACGCTTACTGTTTTTGTTTGATGTATAGACTGTTATAAATGTCTATATTTACACTGTTGTTTGGCCCTAAATGACTCACATTGTCGATGGGCCGTAAAACAATGCAAAACAAACAGAACAAACAATCGTGGCAAAATCGAAGGCATGATGTTAGATAAAAGAAAACCTGATCCATCGCTAGGCTGATTGATACCTTACAGAAGTGCGATAACAGAAGAGCGATACCCGACTTCAAAGCCAGTCAATTTTACCGTTACGCGTCAGAGAGATTCTTTTTATGTATATCAAAGGATCAGACCAGTGTTCTCGTCGCATCCAAAAGATGGCGCACACTGAGCCTTCTATTATTTTGTCATGACATATTCCAGGGGTGCAGAGAGCGTAAGTGAGCGTGGCCCCTGGAGTATCGATGATGATTCCAAGGGTGCAGAGAGCGTAAGTGAGCGTAGCCCCTGGGGTATCGAGAATGATCCCAAGGATGCAGAGAGCGTAAGTGAGCGTAGTTCCTTGAGCATCTAGGATGATCACATAGGTGCAGAGAGCGTAAGTGAGCGTAGCCCCTGGGGTATCGAGAATGATCCCAAGGATGCAGAGAGCGTAAGTGAGCGTAGCCCTTGGGGTATCGATGATGATCCCATGGGTGCAGAGAGCGTAAGTGAGCGTAGTTCCTTGAGCATCTAGGATGATCACAGAGGTGCAGAGAGCGTAAGTGAGCGTAGCCCCTGGAGTATCGAGGATGATTACAAGGGTGCAGAGAGCGTAAGTGAGCGTAGCCCCTGGGGTATCGAGAATGATCCCAAGGGTGCAGAGAGCGTAAGTGAGCGTAGCCCCTGGGGTATCGAGAATGATCCCAAGGATGCAGAGAGCGTAAGTGAGCGTAGCCCTTGAGTATCGAGGATGATCCCAAGGGTGCAGAGAGCGTAAGTGAGCGTAGCCCTTGGGGTATCGATGATGATCCCATGGGTGCAGAGAGCGTAAGTGAGCGTAGTTCCTTGAGCATCTAGGATGATCACAGAGGTGCAGAGAGCGTAAGTGAGCGTAGCCCCTGGAGTATCGAGGATGATTACAAGGGTGCAGAGAGCGTAAGTGAGCGTAGCCCCTGGAGTATCGAGAATGATTCCAAGGGTGCAGAGAGCGTTAGTGAGCGTGGCCCCTGGAGTATCGAGAATGATTCCAAGGGTGCAGAGAGCGTAAGTGAGCGTGGTCCCTGGAGTATCGAGGATGATTACAAGGGTGCAGAGAGCGTAAGTGAGCGTAGCCCCTGGGGTATCGATGATGATTCCAAGGGTGCAGAGAGCGTAAGTGAGCGTGGTCCCTGGAGTATCGAGGATGATTACAAGGGTGCAGAGAGCGTAAGTGAGCGTAGCCCCTTGAGTATCGAGGATGATTCCAAGGGTGCAGAGAGCGTAAGTGAGCGTGGCCCCTGGAGTATCGAGAATGATTCCAAGGGTGCAGAGAGCGTGAGTGAGCGTAGCCCCTTGAGTATCGAGGATGATTACAAGGGTGCAGAGAGCGTAAGTGAGCGTAGCCCTTGGAGTATCGAGAATGATTACTAGGTCGCAGAGAGCGTAATTGAGCGTAGCTCCTGAAGTATTAAGGATGATTCCAAGGGTGCAGAGAGCGTAAGTGAGCGTGGCCCCTGGAGTATTAAGGATGATTCCAAAGGTGCAGAGAGCGTAAGTGAGCGTAGCCCCTGGGGTATCGAGAATGATTTCAAGGGTGCAGAGAGCGTAAGTGAGCGTAGCCCTTGAGTATCGAGGATGATCCCAAGGGTGCAGAGAGCGTAAGTGAGCGTAGCCCTTGGGGTATCGATGATGATCCGAAGGGTGCAGAGAGCGTAAGTGAGCGTAGTTCCTTGAGCATCGAGGATGATCACAGGGGTGCAGAGAGCGTAAGTGAGCGTAGCCCCTGGAGTATCGAGGATGATTCCAAGGGTGCAGAGAGCGTTAGTGAGCGTAGCCTCTGGAGTATCGATGATAATTCCAAGGGTGCAGAGAGCGTAAGTGAGCGTGGCCCCTGGGGTATCGAGAATGATCCCAAGGGTGCAGAGAGCGTGAGTGAGCGTAGCCCCTGGAGTATCGAGAATGATCCCAAGGGTGCAGAGAGCGTACGTGAGCGTAGCCCCTGGAGTATCGAGAATGATTCCAAGGGTGCAGAGAGCGTAAGTTAACGTGGCCCTTGAGTATCGAGAATGATTCCAAGGGTGCAGAGAGCGTGAGTGAGCGTAGCCTCTGGAGTATCGATGATAATTCCAAGGGTACAGAGAGCGTAAGTGAGCGTGGCCCCTGGAGTATCGAGAATGATTCCAAGGGTGCAGAGAGCGTAAGTGAGCGTAGCCCCTGGAGTATCGAGAATGATTCCAAGGGCGCAGAGAGCGTGAGTGAGCGTAGCCTCTGGAGTATCGATGATAATTCTAAGGGTACAGAGAGCGTAAGTGAGCGTGGCCCCTGGAGTATCGAAAATGATTCCAAGGGTGCAGAGAGCGTGAGTGAGCGTAGCCCCTGGAGTATCGAGGATGATTCCAAGGGTGCAGAGAGCGTAAGTGAGCGTAGCCCTTGGAGTATCGAGAATGATTACTAGTTCGCAGAGAGCGTGAGTGAGCGTAGCCCCTGGAGTATTAAGAATGATTCCAAGGGTGCAGAGAGCGTAAGTGAGCGTGGCCCCTGGAGTATCGAAAATGATTACAAGGGTGCAGAGAGCGTAAGTGCGCGTAGCCCCTGGGATATCGAGAGCGTAAGTGAGCGTAGCCCCTGGGGTATCGAGAATGATCCCCAGGGTGCAGAGAGCGTAAGTGAGCTTGGCCCCTGGAGTATTAAGGAAGATTCCAAGGGTGCAGAGAGCGCAAGTGAGCGTGGCCCCTGGGGAATCGAGAATGATCCCAAGGGTTCAGAGAGCGTAAGTGAGCTTGGCCCCTGGAGTATTAAGGATGATTCCTAGGGTGCAGAGAGCGTAAGTGCGCGTAGCCCCTGGGATATCGAGAATGATCCCAAGGGTGCAGAGAGCGTAAGTGAGCGTAGCCCCTGGTGTATCGAGAATGCTCTTATTATGTTAGTTTGCTGGTTTATAACTGCAATACGGCAGCAGGGATTTTACAAAGCGTTGCACGTGCATAGTTTGTTGGCCAATAATGCATACGCGTTATGTCTTAGCCTCGATGTGAAATCATTCCACCCAGGCAAAGGGCTAACCAGCCATAACCATCAAGCAGAAGGCAACTAGTACCATTTTCTAGGATAAAGGTTCGTCTCCGTCAGGGTACAGTTCACAACCCTCAATTAACCTCCAGATCGGGGAAAAATGCATTAACTTTTGTGCTAAATATTTATGGATCTTTTCAAAATATGATTCAAATAAAAATTCAGTACATCACGACAATTCGTTTAAAATATCTTTATAGTCACGCGCAAGACGTTAATATGTGTTATTATCCTGACGTGAAGATAACAAAACAATCATATTTATTACGAATATCCTCCCACATGTCTCCTAATGAAATAAGATCCTTGGATGTTATTATATCACTCAATGTGCAATTGTTTTCATCGGCAGTAAGGATCCCCGTAACACTGCAAAAATAAAATGGGAAAAAAGGGGGAAAAAAGTACTATGTACTGGAAAATTATTGCCGGCATGACAATAGATTCGATAAATTATTTCTCAAAAAACATATCTTGCTTTACTTTTATTATGAATAATAGGGTTGAGATTAAACGAAAAATACTCGACAAGGGTGTTCTTGATGTATACATGCAGCAGGGCTAGATTCGAACCCTGAACTTCTGGGCCCTGCCGTTCTTACTGGATTACTTGAATCATTCTTTAATGACATTTTCTACCTCTAACAATATGATCAATATTCAAAGTAAAAACTTGTAAGTTTGCACAATTTTTTACTCTACTAATGTCAAAATGTAAAGCTATCTGGAAAGTCAGTTAACTGGTGTACATAAAAAATATATATAAAAAAAACAAATAATTTTAAGCTAATTATATAATCACTGATGAAGCTAATAACATTTTGAACAGGGTCAAAATCCTTAAATTATCGCTCTATCTAGTCAACGGTCGTGTCCTGACCTAGCTGTTTCTACAGTGAGACAGGGACCTTAAATTATCGCTCTACCTAGTCAACGGACGTATCCTGACCTAACTGTTTCTACAGTGAGACAGGGATCTTAAATTATATATCTACCTAGTCAACTGACGTATCCTGACCTAACTGTTTCATTGCTCTACCTAGTCAACGGTCGTGTCCTGACCTAACTGTTTCTACAGTGAGACAGGGATCTTAAATTATATATCTACCTGGTCAACTGACGTATCCTGACCTAACTGTTTCATTGCTCTACCTATTCAACGGTCGTGTCCTGACCTAACTGTTTCTACAGTGGGACAGGGATATCTTAAACTATCGCTCTACCTAGTCGACGGACGTGTCGTGACCTTACTGTTCTATAACTTTTCTACATTGGGACAGGCATCCTTAAATGATCGCTCTTCCTGGTCGACAGAAGTGCCCTGACCTATCTGTTCTATAGATGTTCTACAGTGGAACAAGGATCCTTAAATTATCACTCTACTTGTCAACAGAAGTGTACATGTACTGACCTATTTGTTCTATAGGTGTTCTACAGTGGGACAAGGATCCTTAAAATATCACTCTACTAGTCAACAGAAGTGCCCTGACCTATCTGTTCTATAGATGTTCTACAGTGGGACAAGGATCCTTAAAATATCACCCTACTAGTCAACAGAAGTGTACATGTACTGACCTATTTGTTCTATAGGTGTTCTACAGTGGGACAAGGATCCTTAAAATCTCACTCTACCTAGTCAACAGAAGTGTACTGACCTAGCTGTTCTATAGGTGTTCTACAGTGGGACAAGGATCCTTAAAATATCACCCTACTAGTCAACAGAAGTGTACATGTACTGACCTAGCTGTTCTATGGGCGTTCTACAGTGGGACAAGGATCCTAAAATTATCACCCTACTAGTCAACAGAAGTGTACTGACCTAGCTGTTCTATAGGTGTTCTACAGTGGGACAAGGATCCTTAAAATATCACTCTACTAGTCAACAGAAGTGTACATGTACTGACCTAGCTGTTCTATGGGCGTTCTACAGTGGGACAAGGATCCTAAAATTATCACCCTACTAGTCAACAGAAGTGTACTGACCTAGCCGTTCTATAGGTGTTCTACAGTGGGACAAGGATCCTTAAAATATCACTCTACTAGTCAACAGAAGTGTACTGACCTAACTAATCTATAGATGTTCTACAGTGGGACAAGGATCCTTAAATTATCACCCTACTAGTCAACAGAAGTGTACTGACCTAGCTGTTCTATAGGTGTTCTACAGTGGAACAGGAATCCTTAAAGGGAAGCAATGACAGCATGTGAGCACCTGTTAGCTAGTTGAATAAGGAATAGTCTTCTGTTTCTCTCATATCAGCAGTTGATAACTACAGTTGATCACGTGTAAATTGAATAGATCTGCGATAATTTACTTGCAGTCAACCGGAGTTATCAACTCATAACCTGACCAAAATAGAAAGTTATTCTTTATATTACAGCCTTTACCACGAAATATCAAAACCATGTTTACATCAGTCTCATCAGTGGACGCAAATTCAATTTTACAAATGTAAAGCATATTTCTGTAACAGTGGTTGGTGTATTTGTCTCCTTGCAAAAACGCTGATCTGATGCCGACTTTATAGTGCTACCTCTCTCAAATACCCATGCCGAAGGCGCCCAGCATAGTATCCAAACCATTCACTTTATACTGACAACGGGTAAACCAATTGTTTCTATAACCCAAAATGCTGACCAACTACTGTTTTAAGGTCTTTGATAAGCCCTGCATAGTCCAGATACTCAAGGATCGTGTAAAGTGCAATCTCACCTGCCAAGTAGGTACATGCGAGCGAAATACGACCACTTAGAGAAACGTCACGATTTTAGCAGCATGACTTTCAAATTCATATCATTTTCCATATGAATTTGCAAACACCACAGCAACATTAATATGTAACAGTGTGACACACGTAAACCACGAGTGTAAATGACGTCATCATCACCTAGGTGATTAATTTATATCAAGTTACAACAACCGGTGACACTTTTAATAAGGCTTTATACAAAAGGTATTTTTTGTTTCAATTTCAGATTAAGGGAACACCTTTCTATAACGATACATCTTTGTTGTATATATACTGTATGCGGATTAAGGATGTTCTCTTCTGAGGTTTCAATCACGTTAAAGTCTCGTGTTGATCTTGTGTAAGTTTTTTTTGTAATATTTAAAAAAAATATGATCAATTTTATTAGCAAACACGCATCTAAAACATGTGTCAAAAATCTGGATGTCTGTTGTTGGTAGAACATATTTCACAAGAATGTTTTGAATTGATTTTCGATATCGGGATAGATTTATCGTCTTGTTTAGGTTTTTTCTCTCTATTTACTTATAAATAAAAAAGACGTCGTTTATTGAAATTAAAAATAAACACTATGATAACTTCTTTGGATCACGTACAATTGACTCCAAATAAACTTATCTCGACCCAGTTCAACCTTAAAAAAAAACAAATTTCCTTATTTGGAATCAGTACCTTGTTATTGTATTCTGGTTTGGTGATATAAATTTGACCTGTGTTAAATATAATGAAAGAAGAGTAATAGCACCAATATCACTTAGAGGCGTTAACCTTGACGTCACCCGGATTAAGTTAATCAAGTCACGCGATATTGTGACGCATTCATATAACACGAGTTAATGCCCTAATGCGTTTGTGTTTGACATGAGACGATTAGAACGTCCTATCAACTAACTTAGAGTGCATTTTCCTGATCCGATTTTTACATATACAGTCATTGATTTTATATTCAGCTTAGTTCTGACATTTCATTTTTCTATATTTCCCAGAATGTGTCAGATTCAACAGGTTTCATTGTAGTTTTGTTGTTTGATAACGCCGTGATAACCCAATGCTTACATATCAAACCTTTGCTTTGTCATTTCTTATTGGTACGCTACAATGGTAATGCTATAATAATACCATATAATAATAATCACAAAAATGAATAAATATAGAATAAAAGAAAAGAAATTAAATAAAGATATAAAAGCTAAACAGCACATTATTCTTGTAAAAAAATCGATTGAATGGTCTAAACCCACGATATTGTCAATCTAAAAAACCGATTGAATGGTCTAAACCCACGATATTGTCAATCTAAAAAACCGATTGAATGGTCTAAACCCACGATATCATCAATCTAAAAGATCGATTGAATGGTCTTAACCCACGATATCATCAATCTAAAAGATCGATTGAATGGTCTAAACCCACGATATCATCAATCTAAAAGATCGATTGAATGGTCTAAACCCACGATATTGTCAATATAAAAAAACGATTGAATGGTCTAAACCCACGATATTATCAATTTAAAAGATCGATTGAATGGTCTAAACCCACGCTATTGTCAATCTAAAAAAACGATTGAACGGTCTAAACCCACGATATTGTCAATCTAAAAAAACGATTGAATGGTCTTAACCCACGATATTGTCAATCTAAAAGATCGATTGAATGGTCTAAACCCACGATATTGTCAATCTAAAAGATCGATTGAATGGTCTAAACCCACGATATTGTCAATCTAAAAGATCGATTGATTGGTCTAAACCCACGATATTGTCAATATAAACAAACGATTCTTAATCATTTCAGTATAGAATGATTTTGTTTTTAAATTAAAGATTTGTTTTAGTAATTATGTCAAACACAAAAATTTAAAATTTAATTTCAAAAAAGAAAGAAAGATCGTTTGATATTCCTAACATGAAAAACAAATGCCAATACAAAGTAGTGACGACCAAAGTACTGTGCATTGCTACCAAAACTGAAAGCATATACAATATAAGTCAATATTATTCTCTATTGGTAGGACGCCGGGCTCGTGACCGAAGGGTTGCGGGTTTGAGTCACGACACGGCACTGTGTTGTATCTTTGAATAAGATACGTTACTCCGCTTGTTCCAGTCTACTCAGCTGTAAATGAGTACGTGGATAGGCAGTGCTAGAAATGTTCAATGCTAGCTGTGAGCGCCGAAATGGCAGCACCGGCTGTATGTTCCACAGGGAAAGATATTGGATGGTTGTAAAGGCCCTATAACCACGGATAATAATTTGTGAACCGCTTCGAGACGACCTACGAACGAGGTTGTAATAAAGCGGTTTATAAGAACCTCGAACTATTATTATTATTTACGCTCACCTACGTTCTCTGCACCCCTGGAACATGTAATGACAAAATTGAAGGCACGTAGCTAGCTATTTGATTGTTTTAAGGTATAAAAAGTACTAGGCTGAGAGCGACACCAGGGCCCGTAGCCATGAAACCATTGTCATGCTCAAGCATGGATTCCGTGCTCAAACCAACTTTAATTGTTACTCGCTTAAACCATATCAAACGATAGAAAAATCAGAAGTAAACATTAGAAACAGTATTCAGCTGTAAGTCTCTTCAATGTGTTTCCGAACCATTGACAAAATGAGATATTTAATTAATTAATAAAGGGAACAAGACATTTGGCTTGAGCACAAAATCCATGTTTGAGCATGAGAATGGTTTCATGAATATGGGCCCAGATTTCAAAGCCAGACCATTTTACCGATATACAGCCACCTGATTCTTTTGATGTACATTAAATAACCAAACTAGTTAAGTTTTGTATTATCCGCAAGATGGCATACATATGTCATAGCATATTCAGGGATGTAGAAAGCGTAAGTCAGTGTAACATCCGGATTTTCGAGCACGTTCGCTTTGCAGGTTACACATTGACTAGGATAAGATTGAGCCGCTAACAATTTTATTTCAGTAATCAGTTTTGGTCAAAAGTATGCCTGTCATATGGTTGTTTGGTAGAAAGCATACAATATTTCTAGTAATAGTAGTAATTTGTGACTTTACAGGATTGAATTGAAAAATTTAAATGAAGTTTCATTAGAAAAAAATAGTGTATGAGTGTATGTCTAATTGTTATTGAGCAAACGTTTGAACTATATAATTATATACAATTACTATTTTTCATGACTGAATATTTGGTGCTTAGCACTGAGCCATTTCATCATCGCAAACAATTTATTGTTTATTGGTTTTTATACATGTAAGACACACCGACAAACTAGACAAGATGAGATTCGTAACTTTCCAGAATAAAGTGAGCGAAATTAATACTGGACGGAGGAAGTACAGGTAACGTTCGTATTTAAAAAATATCGATTTCATTGTTGCAGGTAAAAGTGCAGGATACTATATAAAGATTGTTAAATGTCAGTTTCAGATTTTAAAGACAAACGAGTTGAAATCAACACTGGAGCAGTATTGGATTAACAATGAGATACAATTGAAATGTACTTTTACAGTTTCATTTGTTGTAATATGAAGAACCGATAGGCAGGTGTAAATCGACGATCGTAGGAAAGTGACAATTTTAGACACGTCCCGTGACGTAACTAAACAGATCAAATCCTCCCAAGCGATTAGATGGTAGATGATACCTCAGGATGTATCACGACTTCGTTACATTGACGGCAGCGCCACCTAGAACTTTCTAATTTTAAGTTATCCGCTTAGTAAGTCAATGCTATTTTTTAAAATGTGATTCATAAGGCAATAATTTATATTTAGACAACTAGATAACTAATGTGTATTAACCTGTAATAATCTGTTTGTGGGACCTATTTAGGGGTTTAATAAAGAGTTGTTCCCCTTAGTAGACTAAGATAAATGTCAAGTTCCTGGCTACGTAGCAAGGTGATGGATTTATGATGGAGCAGAACAACAGTTATGTATTCAAGGCTAACTATTCTTTGAAATTTAAACAGATAAATCCTCAAAACCTTTAGATATAGCTAAATGGAAAATTGTTATATTTTAAATGCATGACAGACATGTTCCTACAAATATTCAACAAGACGGGATTATTCTCCCAGTTTTCTCATGAAAACCTTTCTATTTAATATCATATTATTCTTCCATTTATTCACCACTCGAGATAGTTAATGATAAAATATCTAATTTTACATGATTTGAAAGTATGACGCTTTTTGTGATAGTCACAGAGACACAGAGACAGTCTACAGTTCCTAGAGTTAAATTTAATATTGAAAAGTATTCAAACAATGGCCTCACAGAGTCGATATGAACGATATAACACGAACATGACGGGCGTGTAAACGTTCCCTGTGCCACGTGAGGCACCAGACATGTTGTCTCCGGTCTTTAGGAAATCTGTCACGTGATGTCACCTCTAGTATATTGTGGGGTTCAATACGTCTTCACGTTTGTTTTAGTGTCCCCTCTGTTGTTGTTATCCTACGTTTTCGTGTCTTATCATTTTTTGGCGTAAATGACTTAGATTTTGTTCTTGGGTATTGCCGAATTGTTACGATTTTCATTTGTTTCTTACTCAAAACTGTCATTTAATGTTTGTTATATATCAGGTTGTAATAACTTCAAAGTCCTTTCTTAGGATCATGCTCGGTGGCTTGTTTATTCATAGTGATGGCTGCTTACCACATGTGCGCGACCCCATAATACCCTAGCAGAGGAAGGCAGGTAACTCACTATACACTATACTTCAAGGTTGTGCTACACTATCGTTTACCATTTACTACACAGGTCTTAATATTTTTGTTCCCAATAGCGATATTCGTAAATTTGCCGGTCCAACGATACCAACTAATCAAGTCATCGTCAAATAAACACAGACATCCCGTCAACGTACAGATAATAGAAGGTTCTTCAGATCAATCTATAGTAAGAAAGTCGCCAACGCATAACTTCCTTCTGAATTTTCCCGTATGCGCCACGGCTGAGTCCAAAATATGTTCCAAATTTACAAGTTATTTTTAACTGCGTGTTGCATTTATTAAAATAACCTTTGATACCAATACTACGTATATGCTTACTTCAGAAGTACCATTTCATACCTTTTACGATGAAAACATTGTAAGTATAATGCAATTATAAAGAATTTACAGGATTTCTTGAATTTGATTCAGGACAAATATTTGGAATCATAAGATAGTTCTGACAAACATGGATTAGTGTTCGTATTAAGATTTCTATTTTGTTACGTTATATATCCAACCTACCATGTTTTTGTCGAGAGCTAAGAGTTGAAGAGTGTGGGGAACCTTTACGACGCACACCTGGACCTACCAATAACATCCGCGGTAAGGTTTATACCGAATGTTCTCAACGGAACCAAACGCACCTGCTAAAATGCGAAGAAAATGATTATAACACAAAGTACTGTTTAATAAAAAAAAAAAAAATGGTAAGAACATTTTGTCCCATGTTGATTTTTTATTACGCAGGCCATATCCGTTCTCTGTAGGTCCATATTTACGTTTGTGAAAAAAGTCTTCTTATCAATTCTGTTTCAGTTCGTTATGTTTCCCGGAGGCTCAACAGTACACACAGGTGTCTGTTCATGTCAAGCGTCTCATTGATCGAGAATATTGCTTACTGGAAGACACGGGTTCTTCTGAGAAATGAATGAACGTTTCGTACAACTTTGGATTAATCTGTCGTAAATGGTTTCCATTCCTCTAGAGGTCTGATTACACAGTCTATATCGTTGATCTAATCTTCTAATTGGGGTTTATTTCTATATTCTTCCTGTTAAGTGAATGTTTCATTAACAATTAACGACTGTTTTCTTAAGGAAGCAAGAACCTTTATAAAACCATGCATTTTCTCACAGGAAACAATTACACAGCCGCTCGGGGTACGATAGCACACGTGTTCTTAGTAGTACATATAAACCCTGGGTCATATAGCCAATCTAAAATCTTTTAAAACGAAATAATCCTGTTCAAGTATAAGAAATAAGCCTCATCAAAAATAACTCAGATTGAATATTTTAGAACCATGAACATTTCCTTGTCTGTGTATCCCTGTGATGAATTCTAAAAAAAGGGATTTCTTTTTATTTCCGACGATTGAAATAAAAACACATTTAACATTGATTTTAGGATACCGACTTCAGTCTAAAATTATAAAAAAAAATCTTCCTTTAATAAAACATATTGATTTACATTAAATATTTTTTTCTGAAACACGACACGATTTGAATTTTATTTTCTCTCTGACTTTTTTAATTCCTTGATTATCAGTTCTGCCGATACAAAATCGTCGTACACAAACTTCTGTCGTTTGATCTGTCATAAATTCTTAAGAACTTACGTCAATATTACGAAATTGTCATCCTTTTATACATTGAATATGTTTGTATGTATCTTCAGTTCTAGGGATACAACATTGTCGCATACAAACTCCTGTGACCTGTCACCTTACTAAACTACTTTGAAACGGGAAGACTTTTACAAAAAATAGAAAATTTTAAAGTTAGACTTTCCAATTGAAATGTTTAAAGGTATAATTTCGACTTTCAAATTGAAGTTTTCGAAATGGATTGCATGTTTTTTATTAGATCTCATTACATTTCTTTTCATTATGAAAAGGTAAGGTGCATTCTCCTCCTGTCATCTAACGTCAGGCTTTAATATACAACTTAGTATATTGACACAGTTACAGAAATACAAATGTTTGTTGTATAAGTCATACATGCCAGGGTCATATAAGGACGGGTGCCTATGGCGACACCGCCTGAAACAGAAAGTGGATAGGAAAGACAGGAGAAAGGAAAGATAGGAAACGAAAAAGATCCCAAGTGTTGCAATGGGGGCAGCAGATCAATTTGGTTCTCTTCCGTGTCCCCTTCGTAGAAGTCACACAAGAAAACCCCAGATTCTGCAGGGGGCCCCACATAAGTCACCGTGCAGAGTGACACAGCAGCTCTATTCTTAGCTTCTTCAATGTCAAAATGTCCCCTAAATAGAAGACAAGGAAGAAACCCGCCCCAATTCTGCAATTGGGGGCGTGTAAATGTCGAAATAAAACATTAATGATATTGATTATCAGAATATTGTGCTCGGATTCAGGGTAGTTATCAAATTTAACACTGCATTCAGCCAAGGTAGCCATACATGGTTACATACTCTACCATGGGAAACTGTTGTTTGTAATAGTGTATTCATTTTCATAGATTTCCTTGCTTTCCTTTTATTAAAATAATAAAATATCTAATAGTATAACTATCATTGCGATTTTCGGTTAGACCGGAAATGAGCCTTGGGGGTTATCCCGCAAAAGTTCTACACTAACAAATTATTATGTCTTTTGACATATTAATGATTGTTTTTTCACACATTTATACGTGTCAAGGTGTCCGAGCAGTTGCGAAGATTTTAACGTTTCTGTTTTTTTTATATATAACATTAATTTGTTTTTCTCCGTCTTTCTTTGCCTTAATAAGGCGATATCAGTAATAACGGAAAATGTGTCAGGGTCATCTTTCCGAAAGATGGATATATCTTCCTCGTGTACGGAGTTTTGAGGGAATTCTCTAGATAACAGGCCTTGGTATACTTCAACATTACCTGTACTGTCCCTAACTAAGTAACAGAAATCACTAATATGAAATGCTGTCTTCTGATTAGGGTGTCTCCTTAATTGGCTTTATCAATGACGTGAATTGCATTCATTCATGGATTTATTTAATACGTCATAAACCCACACAACAACGTCAATAACACCTTGTACAATACACAATTGTCTTGCAGTCATCAATGTGTAATAGACATTATATCAATGTGACGTTCCTATGGTAGCAAAACACGTCACAGGGAGTGGACAATCCAATAAGTGTCATTATTGCTATATTAATTATACAATATCATGAAGATGTCATTGTAACCTTACATGGGGTACCAGGGGTCGCGTCTGACCGTCTAGATCACTAGCCCTTCAATACTGGGTTGCGGGTTTGAGGCCTACATGTCCGTTGGTCAATCGAAAGTAACTCCGAAAGGTCGTTTTTCGCCGGGTACTCCGGCTTTCCTCCACCACCAAAACCTGGCACGTCTTTAAAATTTGATATGTGTTAATAGGACCTAAAACACACAAAAAAAACACCATGCAGTACCATGCAATAACTATATTTCATTTACTATTATTTAATATTCTGTAAGGGGTATGGGAGGTAAACTTATTTTTCATTTACGTGACATTTATTCTATATTCTGGTTACACTTAAGTAAGCCAGTCTTCTTCTCTGATAAGTCCCTGCAGGTAGGGTGTAAGAATTGTACCTGCTGCCCACATTGCATGATCGTAAGAGGCAACTAAATGTATTATCGTATCTTTTCTCTTCTTTCCAAACAACTTTTTTCCTCCTAATGTCTCCCTTGACAATGCCTCACCTTTGGCCTTTAGTTGAGTGTTCGCCCCTGTGAGGAAGGCATCGGATTCTGTCCCCTGGCCGAGACATACCAGAGTTTATAAACATGGTACATTGTAGTTTCCACTCTTGCTCAACGCTCAACAATTTAGGAGTTGGACGACTTGCTCGCCCGTTGTCAGTATAATGTAACCGGGTGGGGTGTCCTGCTGGGTGTCTTCGGCAGTATGTTTCAGTGAGGTAGCACTATAAAGTCGGCATCAGTTCCGCAATATCACAAGGAGACAAACACAAACATATCTCAGCCTCCAAAAACACACGCATGCATCTTGAAAACAGGTGAGGCCGTCCTTACATGACCATAGCTGTTGATAGGACGTTAAACAATACTAAACCAAACCACACCAATCTACTCTGACATGCGTTTAATTTACTAGGAAATGTTTCGTATGTATAGTGCTCGTAAACCCTAACCTCGTGTTGAAATTAAGATAACTCAGATGTAATGTGATCAGATTCGATATAAAGGTTGGCATGTTGAACTCTACGAAGTAGTTGGCCTGACATATAATCCTAGTCAGAAGTCATTTGGGGATTTGTGTCATTTAAGGTCTTTGATAAGCACTTTAATCGTCTCACAAGCATTGTCGATTAACAAACGTTTGACTCAGCCAGCGAAAACAAAATTGTATAAGGGACAAGACACGATGATGTTAAAGTTTGATTTAATTTCTCTTATTGGAAATAGAAATGACATTAAATACTTGAGCAAATCATTGACAATAACACACCTTGAAAGCCTCCTTGTCTGAATACCCGTAGATCAATTGTGTTTGAAGGGATGAATTTCTTGGCTTAATACCCACTCTACAGAAGCGCTCGATAGACCCAGAGGAATGTTTGTTAGTTTGCAGATTTCTCTTCGTAGTGATGATAACCTTGACCTCATCATCTGAAAGGGTAGTTCAATGTTAGTTCTGCACACCAGCAATTCGGATAGAACAATTGAGGAAGATTGTGCCCAAACTGACTTACGCTCTATAGCGATTGTAATTGATCCCCGAGAGAATACTGCGGCTAAAGAAGTAGAATATATATTTTGCTTCCAATTGACCCCAAAACCCTTTATATTCCAAAAAAATATGTTATATAGATATTGAACAAAACTGAAACGGAAAAATGAGAACGCATTTAAATAGACCAACAAGCGTTAACAAAATAGTCCACCCAGCTGATCTGCTCGTAATAGGTTATTACCTAAAAACGTCAAAAACTAGAATTTGTGGAAAAAACCCAGGATAAGTCGGTGAAATATGTCAATAACATTAACACTCGTGTACGAATGTATGCTTATATTTGACATCTTTAATGTGCATAGTTTTTCTCCTGGAAATTATAGAGCGCAAGCTTGAACAAACTTAATAGTAAAGGATAATGTGTAGCACCTTTATTGCCTCTTTAGGAGAAATATTAAGGTGTCGTGTATTGAAAATCGTTTACTGAAACATTCTTTTCTGTCTTTGATTAAGAGAAGGTAGCCTGGGAATGATAACAAAAGTTTAGTGCCAAAATGAAATGAAATGAAGCTCACAGAAGGAAATATTTTGCACAAAGAGTGATTATGGGTTGAAATGGAAACACATTTGATGATTTGTGTAAAGAATTTCTGTTACAAGAAGAAATATAGATAGTGATAAACAAACTTTAATTTAATAACACGAAATAATTGAAAGTGTATAAGTTTGTAAAGCATCAAGCATTTTAAAAACGGTTTATTACGGTGGAAAGCGTTAACAGAGAAAATCACTTTTGATTTAGAAATTCTAAAAATACCTTCTGTAAACAATTTTCCTGTAGCATTTTGAATCGCTCAATTTGAATTGTTTGTTATACTGTTTATAAATAATCGAAAATCACTAGTTCTATCACAAAAAGTGAAATTTACTATTGAACCGTGATTCCACTAATTACTGTCATTCCGCGGCTTATATTGTACCGAGCCCTGCACAAGTTGCTGTTGCTAATTACATTGTAGTAGGGATAACCGTAATGGTATCTGTTCTGTATCGTGAACTTACAAGATCGTGACTGCTTGGTAAGATAAGGTTGGGATCGTGACTTCAGTTGTTAAAACTGTATTGACCGAGTTCCGAATTTCAGTTATATTTTTGTACTTTAATTGGAGCCTATTTCTCCATGAGATGTAGATTAATTAATATCTATAACATCCTTCTTATATAACAGAAAAATCCTTGATAATGGTAATAATATTTAACATTCATTTTGTCAAAGACCGTGATAACATGAATGCAAAATAAAAGGTACATGAAATGAAAAATGATTTGTTTTAAGAAATAAGGAATTTGAGAAAATAAATGTATTGTGAGTTTCAGCTGTGACAGCTCATCCTCAGACAACCCACGAATGATGTGTTTATGTCCGAGTAATTAAATATATTCAACAAAAAATAAACTGTCAAATTATCAATTCAAGATTTTACTGTTGTCTGTTAAGAGTTTTAATCCTATACTACACAGCCGTGATTATATGAAGAAGATTGACCAGGAAATCATATCGACAAGAAAGAGTAGGAAAGTTATTAAATATAAGATGGAGATCAAAAGTATAAAAAGGTAGCATTATATAAACTCTGGTTTCTCCGAAACAACCACCGAATGTAAGGACAATGGACAATTCTTAAAACTAGAAATATTCATCACAAGTTTTGTATTAAATTGTGGTATTTTGTTTGTTTGGGGTTTAATGTCGTTGATACAGCAAACATCAGATGAAGACAGGTACATGTACCTAGGAGACAAAAGAGGTAGGTAAGTGATAACAGATATTTTTAGAGATCAAAGTATTGAAATAGAAGCATTAGATAAAGTTAAGTTTCTTCAACGTCACCATAACCATGGTCAAAGATAAAACAATAGATTGGTCGATAAATGTCATTACATTTCTTAATAATAAGAACAACCCAGTTCGTAGGTCGCCTCAAATCGGTTCACAAATTATTACCCGTGGTTATAGGGCCTTTACAACCAGCCAATATCTTTCCCAACTCTCTGGGGAGTTGCCATTTCGGCGCTCACAGCTAGCATTCAACAACTCTAGCGCTGCCCAACCATGTACTCATTTACAGCTGAGTAGACTGCAACAAGCGGAGTAAAGTATCTTGCTCAAAGATACAACACACTGCCATAACATGACTCGAACCCGCAACCCTTCTGTCACAAGCCCGGCTTCCTACCACCAGACTATCATGCCTCCTTAAAAGATGTAAATAAACATCCCACATTACGTGAAAAGTTCTAATATTTTGCTTGTTCGGGGTTTAATGTTAAATGATGACTAGGGAGACACCGCTAGAACGAAAGAGTAAAAGGATGAGAAAAATCGATACATAGATTTAAAGTGTTGCTATGGGGATAGCAGATAAATATTGCTTTACTCAATGCCCCCAAAGCAGCAGACGACGAAGACGATTCTGCAGGGGCTCCCTCATTGGTCGCCTCGTACGATAACGTGCAGTAGGACACAGCAGGCCTATTCTTCCCCACAACCTACAGGGACATTATATATTTGTATGTAATATAGAATTATTCTGCATGGAGACTCAACATTTGTAATCTCTTACAATGATACATTATTGTATATATATATATGTGTGTCTGCATACCGTGAAATACAACAGGTCTATTATTTTATCTACATGTAACCACGTGGGGATTTTTCCCAAGATTTATTAATATGATATCTTATGTGCACCTTATGTCTCAAACAACGAGTCCCTTGTGTATTCCCTTGAGAAAACATGTTATTGTATGTTTAAAAAGAAAATGCGTATATATTCATCAGTGTCAACACATAAGGACAAAGGAAACACAATTGGCAAAGGGCCAGCAACTCAAAGTAGCACTAAGAATGTATATCTCATCATCAATGACTTCAAAGTAACAACGAAAAACAGAAGAAACAAACGAAAAGAGGTCACGACAAACCAACACCGAAATAAGTTATTATCATATTGAACGATCTTACGACGTGACCTATACTAGTGTCTCCTTTTAATCGGGAATTGTCTTCGTGTCCTCATTTTTGGCATACCGTGTGACACTTAATTACGTCATAACATGAGTTGTTCAAGCAATATCAATCGTATCGTGAAAAGGTTGGGGTCACCTGCCCGACCACGTGGTTTTTCTCCGGGTACTCCGGTTTCATCCCACACTAAGACCCCCTCACGCGCTAACATCCAGGCCAACATGAGTGATTAATATAAGTTGAAATAAATGGTTTCATAATTGTTGTAAAATAAATAAAGTTTATATAAAGCAATGTCAAACTGTATTGATTCTTATTACATTCCATGATCTTATAATCGAATAATTCCAATATTCACCCCACCACTACCTTTGTATTTTCACGTGTTCCAATAATTGCCCGAGCTAAAACAATTCAGGTTTACCATCTTCGGCATACTGTGTGACACTGTATGATGTAATACTCTTTTCTCACGCGACGGCCATCTTGAATCTAAAACGAGGCTGAGGGAGCAGAAAAATGACCACCGTCACCAGAATGGATCCTTCTGGCAGCTCCTGGTCAAAGAATATCAAAAGTGTCCCGTTGATGACGCATTCTCAGTAGAAGGTTGGGCTAATTTGTCGGCGAAGATTCCAAGGGCACAGCAGAAGAAAGGTTACAGCATTTTTGCTAAGAGTTACGTGTATGGGTTGTTCAAACACACGATCCCCTTACTTGTTGATGCTTGGTTGTTATCATGAATTCACCACTACCTTCGAATTCGTTTTTTCATGTGTGCCAATAATTACCCGGGCTATAATTAGAACTAATTCGGTATATCGCATGTAACCAACCCGGTATGTCTATGAACAACCAATGCTACGACCGTCTGTGGTGGTAATTGTAGATCAAACATGATATGTCATTTCTGATTTAAAAAAAATATAAAATTATACCATTAATGTTAATCATGACTTGTCACAAATACCTCGGTAATTCACAAGTACATTGTTATAATTTCATTGCAGCTTAATGAAATAGCCAATCAATAAATGACGAAGATAATTCTATATATTCGATGCAATTCTGCGATTTTAAACTTCATTTATTTCATCACAAACGCACGCTTGAATCCGACCGTCGAAGATTTAATTGGCATGAAAGCGTTTCATCGACGCTGGACTACGTCACAAATTTTTCAAAGATCTCGAAACATACACCGAAAAAGTAGACAACACACAAAAACAACGATATCTTGTTCTGAAATGATTCTTTTTATAAATATTAATATTAAGTAAGGATAATCAAACTTACAAATTAATACCATAAAATCAAAATAGGATGTTTACAGGTAAGTAATTAAAAATATGTTTTCTTCAAGAAATACAAGTTGTCTGACTAAAATATCAGAAGTATGACTGTCAAATGTCCCGGCTAAAACGAGAAACACGTGTGAAGGGTTGGAGAAAACATGGTCTTATTGCATGGTTCTTAAGATCACCTCGTCTTGTGATAAGCATGAAACAGACAATATTTGTATTTGCTCTGCATTGCCACTATATAATCTTATCAAACAAAATAGAAAGATATCATATCATAATTCTCACATGATTCCCATTGGTGTAGTGATATGCAGATGTTCGTGAAGTCGTGACTAAATGACGTCGTTTTGACCGACGTCACTATATTAAGTGTAGTTATGTTGTATGAAACCGTGGAATATACTGATTAAATTGATGAAATAAAATTGATGATTTTGTGTTTATTTTTACGAACTATTTTGTATGCCGGGAACGGTCGCGTTTACTCGTGACGTCACAAGAACAGGTCCCATTGACAGACAGCGCGAAATTTGACATTGAAATGCGATAAAAGGTTGGGAAAATATGAAAAACTTAAATTAAAAACGAAAATATAAGTATTCAACTGTCTTTTTGGAAAGTTATTGTCCCATAATTATCACAGGATTACAGACAAATTAAGCATAAGGCGCTAACGCGCGTTAGTCAATTTGTCTGCAATCCTGTGATAATTATAGGACAATAACTTTCCGAAGTATGCAGTTTAATTCTTCAATGTATACGTTTGATAAATAATTAAAAAACTGTGTATTTTTGTTAGCATATTTATAGAGTTTTTTTTTAAAGACATTGTGGGTTATTTCATTGTTAGCTATAAGGCATTTTAAGTCATCAAACGGGATAACCAAGACAGCTAAATCATGATACAGGCTCATGCAGATACATATGTATATGTATATATATTGGTATATTTTAATACATAGATTTACTTCACAATGTGTTATTTTATTTCATAATGTATTACGTTATAATATAATTCCTACTTTATATCATTTTGTATAATGTATATGATGCATAAGGTCACAAAGTACACATTACACGTGTATACTATAATATATCATATAAATGTATTACATACTGTACAATGCATTACTTTATTGATACATTGCAATGTTTATAAGCCAACGGCATTATCATATCATTCCATTTAAACATAATTATATCGTTGCAGGTGTCAGATGTGCAATGTGAATAAAAAGGCCCCTTAGTACCCTGTAGAAAGCAGCTGCCATTAACTTATGAACCAGACTGATTCCGTTTTCTTGATGTCTTTGAGGAGGGAAATATACATTTAACATTATGTATATTACAAATACAGCAGCACATGGTTTTGTTTTCATTGTTCCTTTTCCATTTTTATAAATTAATTCATAAAATATAACAGATTAACCTTCACCTTAAAAATGTATAACAATAATAATGAAATATATAATAACTTCATTTCATTTAACACATTGTAATTAAATAATATTTTACTGTTATTAAATATGCATCTCCACGTTTATTATACAGCGGTGTTTTTTGTGTGGGATGTTGAGTAAATTTACATAAAAACATGGATTTTCACTTGTTCACATATCGATAGAAAATAAACAACAAGTTCGTTAATGGTTTCAACCAAATGATCTTGTTTATGACAATGATAATTTATTATGTTCTTTTTACAACATTATGAAATTTAAGCTAATTTATGGTATTATACAACTACATATAGAAGTTATATTCGATTTTGGTTTGCTTGTGTTTTACGTCCTATTAACATCTATGGTAATTTAAGGACGTGTCAGGTTTTGGTGGTGGAGGAAAGCCGGAGATCCCGGAGAAAAACCACCGACCTACGGCCAGTACCTAGCGACTGCCCCACGTAGGCCTCGAACCCACGACCCAGTGGTGGAGGACTAGTGGAAGCAGAATTGCAGACGCCTTAACCATTTGGCCACCGTTATACTCGAATGAGTACCAGCATCTTAGTATATATAATACATTATAGAATATAATAATAAGTACCAAATATCTACCTCTAAGCCTTTCTGTCTTCTAGGGCTTCTTCAAGCGGATTTCTATATTTTCCCTTCGAAAGAACTTGTTTTCTAATATATTTTTTATATCATGATATAATTTATGTAGTACGGTTTTTTATTTTGTATTATTGTCAACTGTATGCAAAATAGTATATTTCTCATACTATGATATAGTTTATGTATTATTATATATTTCCTATATTATGGTATAGTTTATGTTTTATGATATATTTCTCATATTATGGTATAGTTTATGTATTATTATATATTTATCATATTATGGTATAGTTTATGTATTATTATATATTTCTCATATTATGCTATAGATTATGTATTATTATATATTTCTTATAGTATGGAAGATTATGGTATATTTGTCAATTCATCAAATTATATTAGCTTCGGTGACTGGTTTTTATCCAAAATACGTAATGAAGTATTCCTCTATTTTGCATGCTTTTCTAATGAATTATGTTATTTTTACGTTGTTTTTGGTATAAGTGAATTAACCTTAAATACTAAATTATCTCAAGGTTGTATCTTCAAACCCCGACGGCTGAAAATAATGCATGACCATTAGCATATATAAAGACAGTACAAAGCTTTATCAGAAGTACGCCTGGTGTATATAGCAAGGTACATTGTAGGTAGTATTATTTGTGTATGCAAATTGACAAGATTTATGCAAATGTGTAATATAATCAGGCGACATTAGAAATGAAAGGTATATTTTGTCTGTCACGATGGCATGACTGTCGTGGCGGGAACAGGTGACTGCTCTTACACAGCCCTAAATGTTTCACCTGTGAGTTTCGTACCTGGGATATACCATCGCTTACTTAAACAAGAGACACAGGTAAGTATCGGGAAACAATATTTGAATAAGCGAGAAGAATTAATACAAGCTCACTTTCATTTATTTTTGATCCAAAGTTCTTTTTGGTTGTCAGTTAAAGTAAAAGATTTAATAATTGTTTTTTAAATAAACAATTGGCGACCATTTATGTTATGTTCTAAAGGGAGGGATATAAAACACACCAAATTGTCAAACTTATGCTGAAAATGTTTTGAAAATTGATACAATCGCAAAATAACAAGTGTTAATCCTGCTTATAACTGACCCATTTCGATGACAATAGGACCCTCTTTTCTAACCGGAAACTGTTTTATTTGAAATTTTGGATAAACATCTTTACTACAGCTATTTAGTTGTATGCATCAGAACTGAGTTTTCAGTGGTTTTTCATAGCTCAAGACAAACATCATCTTAAAATCAACATTTTTCATGACAGGTATCAAACTTCATATTAAATCAAGTAATACCCTTATGCTGAAAATGTTTTGAAAATTGATACAATCGCAATATAACAAGTGTTAATCCTGCTTATAACTGACCCATTTCGATGACAATAGGACCCTCTTTTCTAACCGGATACTGTTTAATTTGAAATGTTGGATAAACATCTTTACTACAGCTATTTAGTTGTATGCATCAGAACTGAGTTTTCAGTGGTTTTTCATAGCTCAAGACAAACATCATCTTAAAATCAACATTTTTCATGACAGGTATCATTATCTTCTTATTATGTGTACAAATATGTCTATGAAAACAAATACTTTTCTATATATAATCTGGTTATTGAAATATCTAATATAGATATGGTTTCATGTCTCTCAAAGTGACAAACGTATACATATATTTTCATAAGGTTAAGTTATAATTGTGAATATCAACAAAAAGAAATATATACACATATACTGTTGCTAAAATAAACTTGTAAGCTATAAAAGGCGGGTAACTCATCATAATAAATGCAATTGATTGTTTCAAAGAAATATCTTTACCCTATTTTTTACCTCATAAAACCCTATACAGTAACTTAACAATGCAAAGGAATATCATATTACTGGAAAAGGACAGTGCTAATGTACTGAAAGGATCTCTCTTCATGCCTTTTGTCTTTGTAAGCGAAGATTTAAAAAATGCGCTAAAATACATAATTTTTATACAATTATTTTAAGGACAGGCACAAAGTACGTATAACTCTGGGTGTCCAACCCACACCTATCACCCTTGCACACTTGGTACAATTGCCGAAAATATATCTTGACATTAAGGCCGTCCTGAGCGTGTGTCATCAAACGTGTTATCTTTTCCCTTCCTTGTTTTTTGGTACTTCCAGGTTTTTACCTACATCTATTTACTGCCCATTAACTATGTATTATTTACCCGTTAGTTATTATCTAAAAACCAAAGGAACATAATGGCTCCAGTTTATCAAACGTTCATCAACTTAAGCAGTACTGACGTTAAGTTTGCATTTAACAGTATTGCTAGCTTAAAGGGACATTTCCTTTCCCTGAGAGTTTTTCCGTAACTCTAGCAAGGCTTTGTACTAAAACGAATTATCTTCCTTAAAGACTACTGTGCAAAAATGTATAGACATTTTAAAGTTGATTAAATTATTACTAAAAATATCATTGGAAAATACGGATTCAGGATCCCAATTCAATTCTAGAATGACATGGCAAGGTAGAGTTATATAGAAAATATAACGTACCGTATTGTACATTTACAAAGATAAACCATTAACACAATTGATCGGAAATAGAAAACAAAAAGGTTGTCAGATCATCCACTGAACACATTGTTGACCCGGGACCACGACCACACACGCCTTTGTGTCAGAGTCCATCATTGTCTATGATCTATTAGGATATACCGTCATATGTCATAGGGGTTACTTTAACCTAAGTCTCGGAGCTCTCACCAAATACGACTGACCCTATTAATAATGTAAATGCACAAACAGTGACATCGAAACGATTTTCTAAGGATACCTACACCACGATATTCATTTCACTTTTAGGCTAGTATTTACTGTGATAGTACAACCTAAAAACAAATTTAATAATAATTTAAGCCCTGTCATATTATAAAGTGTGACGTCACAAAGGAAAATGTGATTTTGTCATCAATTAATATTCTATCGTTTGGTCAGACAATAGCTTTAAAATAGAAAAATCAGGAGAACATTGCTTAATCAAACTTAGTAAGTGATCGCAAATAAACAACAATTATTTAATATTTGAATTATCACGAAGAGATTAATTTGAAATTTTACCATCATATTGTATGTATTGATTTTAAATATAATTACCTGGTTTGCTAATCTGGCTTTACGCACGTCTGCTTTAAATCATCACTTTCAAAAACTGTAATTATTTTTCAGTTTAATGAACGTTATAGTGTTTTATTACTAAAACGAGGATAATTCTGTCTGAAATTTGTACGATGAAAATATATTTTAACGGTTACAAAGAGGGACTTTCAGCATTTTGATTTTTGTTTTGGAATAGAAAGGCTAAATTACTGACACTTTACAATGAATATGAAACACATCATTCATATATATTGTTTAACATTATTGTTATACTGTCAATTTGGTAAATATTTTACGAAAACAAGTTATGGTCATAAGAATACGTTTTGACTGAAAAATAATCATTACATAAAGTAAAATTGTAAGTTACATTACGATACTTTTAAAAGAAAATCTTTAGTATTTTCTGACCAAAAATATTAGAAACAAAAATTAAGCCAAAGAAAAGATAGATACAAATTTTGAAATTGTATACAAACACATATATTTAATATACATATATATGAAAATATGTGTGTGTTCGCATATTTCTTATGATACTTAGTTGTCATAACCATGGATACTGGGCTAAGTCAGTTATTTGATTGCACACATCTGTCTAATGCTTGTTATAGCGAGAACTGATGGAAGGATAGACCATCGAGCTTAGTTCGCGTCTACCTCCCTCCTAGATTATATCTATATACTACGTAAATACCTAATTCTTTCGCTATTAAATTTAACCCAAAATCTTAATATATATTGACAGACACCTTACAGTACATCTCACCAACAGGGTATTAATTCCTAAGAATATTTAAAAAAAAAAAAGCATGCCGAAAAATAATTATTTGAAAAGTAGGCAGACTCTTTTGCTCGGTGCAGCGCACCGACAATCGAATACGTACACTGCCAAGAGAGTCGCTAAATGGGTAATCGTTAATGTGTGTGACTGTCACAAAGTGAGAGAAAAAAAATCAGAAGAGAGAAAGCAGTATATTGTATTTTTGTCTATTCAGATTCATTATAAGTTGGTTTAAAATTGTTTCTACCGATCTAATATAAATTGACAATCTTTTTATTCAACGCCGTTCATATATAGTTAACAATTTTATAATCTTTAAGATGTCAGTTTAGTTATGTGTATTTGTTAAAATTAATTTTTGTTTTCCATCTAATCATTATCTATTAATATGAATTATTCTTCCGTCAGGCTTAATTATTTAAGTCTATACATAATTGGTTTATTTATTATAGAAATGGTCAATTAATTATGCAACTTTTCCTACGTTTTCGGTTGAAACTTATTTGTATTTATTATTAATTACTGATTAGCTTTTAAGTTTTAAGTTTAAAACACAATACACTGAATAACGATATTATTTCATACTCCTGTGACTTTGTCTTCACGCTACATGTATTATCATTATAAGTTATTATTTTTAAAATTTATTCAATTATAAAATGGCTGCAACGTTAATCGTTTAACAATATTATTACTGACTCATATACTTATTTGGTCAACAAGCAATTAAAAACGTATCTTTAGTCGAACTTGAAAAAACACTCACAGCAACCTGACATTAATAAAATATTTTATTTTGATACTATGTGTACCTCTTCTATAATATCAAAACATATCCATCTTACTAAGTAAAGTGTAGCTTTGATATAGCCGTACGCTCGTCATTGTACGTGGGATAAACACCAGCCTCACACTGGCTGTATCGGGTGTAACTTATCAACATTCACCTCTGCTAAACTAAAACTCCTACAAGCCCACACGATGAACTCCTTGGGATTTCTTACCAATTTGTACAAGTAGTATCTTATATTCCTCTGTATACTTCCGTTAAGTACCATAATTTCCCACTATGTATGTCAGATACGACCTGCTATCTCTCTAAACATGCACGATATTTCACGGCTAAGATTACTTCCAGTTACAGTTTTATTAAGCAGTCCCTTATCGCATTATCCCCAATAATTTTTTAGGAAATGTCCTAAATTTCTTTATGCGTTCATACGTACTTTAATCTAATTTTAGATAAAAGGTGTATTTATGTAATACGATGGACGTTTTCAAGAGTGTTCCAATTATTCGCGGGTAAGTAACAGAGTGCATTGATCTAATTCGTTGAACTTTAAGCTGGAATGATACCACCGTTTGGTTGGCTTTAGCGATGTCTCTTCGTAGGATTTATTGTAGTACTAGTTCACAAATCACTACACAGAAGGACTATTTAAGAGATAATATTAAATATCCCATTTATGTAAATATAAAATTGAACTGGAATTATGCATAAATTTGTCAAAAGATATTTTTAGAAGATTTAAATTAAATAAGAATTACTGTTATCATAACCATCATTCGATTACGTATATACAAACTAATCAACTATATATTATAATTGTTCCGATCAATGGAAAGTAGGATTCATCTATGTACTTTACGAATGCAATATTAAGAATTCAAAACGCTAGGTAAACTTCATTACAACGAATTTTATATTGTTTCAATCATAGTTTAGAAATAGATGTTTTAAAATATCACACATGAGGTACATAATCATATTTTTATTTTATTTAATACTTATTAACACCAATATTAATTAACACCACATTCAGTGATATCGATATATATATAACATTTATAACTTTGGTATTTATTTATATTGTATTTACTTATTTTGGTAATAATTTTTATCAAATAGTTTGTTTATGGATAAAATAAAATAATATTGTTACATGATTTTATTATCTAATATATTACTTTTAATATATAACAATAATGACAACATATGTGTTATGTTTGTGATTACATTCTCATTCTAACATGTTGATGATTGATCCTAAACTGTAGCCTGCCTTAAACCATGGTAATTATATCTAGAAAATCACTTCCAAAATAAAAAAGAATACAAATCTTGATCTGGATTATACAAACAGATTTAAGGTTTATATTTCATAATTTTTAAAATGTTTATAATTGATACAGTATGGCATTATAGTGAGCTTTAACTGTTTGTTTTACTTAAAACTAACAACCACTTGCAGCGAAGTGGGATTCAAATTATATTACCGCTTCATATTCTATTCATTGATATTTAATTGTTAACGTACATTATTTTACAAAAACTATTAATATTTGAATTAAGATACAGATTATGAATATAAATTATTCGGGATAGTTCGGATTGATCTGAATCTGAACAGTTTCATTACATCGGTTAACAATGAAGGTGTACAGAACGCCCCGAGAGAATGATGAAAAATGTGTCACATGTAGACACTTAAATTGAGCATATAAGTACTGGAATATCAGTGCCCATCGGTGAGTGACCACTGTCCATATATACACGGACAGGTCAAGTCCACAGGTAAAACGATTTCCATGCATTTCAGTGTTATACCATATAATATACACAATCCAGCTAACACCTCTTCATGTGGGTGTTAGGCCATGGTTTCAAGGCGATAACGTAGAAACTGTGGTATCATTTGAACAGTAATCTTACAATCATCTCATATAGTTTCAAAAAATGAAACTTCGCCCGCAGATATCTCGTTAGAGTAGTCAACGCTACCATTGTCAGCTTTCATCTAAATGTTCAAGGACAAGGTGATATAAATATGTGGTTATCATGTAATAGACTTGTTTCAACAATGTTGAGCTAAGTTTCTAGGTCAGAGGGGGAGACAACCGGATATTAACTAAATGGTTGATCAATTAGCATTTACATGGGTGGTTATCATCTGTTGGACTTGTTTTATCAATGTTGACTAAAGTAAATTCGTCAAAGGGGAAGACAACCGGATAATCTACCAATATATGGTTTGTGTTAAGCATCGAGGGTTGTTTTAAGCTGGTGCCTCCATGTGTGTAATGTAAGAGTTAGTGCTGAAAACGGCACAGACCATTTTATAGACATTAACCCACTGATCACTTGTACTGAGTAGTGTTAATTTTCTCTTGTTAAGCTATATGGTAGGTTTACCGTATATCATGAACATATTTGTTTTATTTATACAAATCATATGAAATCGCACTTTTCGAAATCGAAATTCTTGATAATGATAATATCATTTGTTTCATAATAGTATGTAAATACCCCTTATTAGTGTAGAGTATAAACATTTCACTTGGTAGTAATTAACTGTGATAGTTTATCAATTACCTGATAGAAGTTGATTGTTGGCAGACTAACTTAGATTTACAGAGATGAAGGTTGATAAAAAATGGGCAAATTATATGGTCATTATCATGTCTTTTTTTTCTGTTAATTAATGTACCTTGTTTTTTTATTTGAACATATTTTATTGCAAATAACAGATGTTGCATACGAATTGGACACACGTTTTGCCAACTTATTGAAGTCCTCTTCGACAAAAAGTAATTGATCACAATACATATCACGCAATGTTAGAGCTACTTAAATATACATATCACATGAAAGAATTATAGGTAAGAGAGAGGACAAAGAAGAGACCGGGATATCTTTCGAATATAATAATTGGACATAGCTAACTGAAGTTGTATTGCATAGTATAATTAGTTTCATCTGGATTGTGAGCAATGTGAGAGTTCATTTTCCACGTAGACGGAGCTTGTGATACACTAATCACTTTTTACACACCTTCAGCTTGTCTTTTGTCCATTACATCCAATACCTTGTTGTTTTGTTGCCACTCTTCCTTTTCTCACTTTGAGGACATGCCATTACTTGGACTAAACAGTCATGGCGATTGTCGTTGATAAAGCAGAACAGGCTTATCCATCAGGAACATCGGGTTTTATTATCCTTGTTATAATAATAACCAGGTAAATCGGGCACCAAGCGTTGATCGCGAGCTCAAGTATCACGTTGTAGTGTGTCTAATATAAATATTCGAAGTGAAACGAAAACGAAGTTATCTAACAATACGAGTTTTATAACATACAATTTGTTCCTTACATATTTCCGTCAATTTATTTTATGAGTGGAGCATATTTAACAAAAAATGATTTGATAAACATAACAAAAAGCAATTTTGATGGATGTTTATATTATGCAGCTCTGCAAAACAGCAAAACAATTGCAATCGTGACGATGTGAAAAAAATTAATAGAGAAAATAAAAACAATAAGATTTATTTCATTATCAATGTTGGGAATTTAATTAACTCGGATTTCATTTTATGTGTGCATTACTGTACGCAAGCTGTAAAGAGGATATAGTAGAGTAGAGAACACTACATTTCTACATCCTCATTGTTCAATCATAAAGCGCTTTAGAGTGGCTAATGTAAGCTAGTTAGGGCGCTATATCAAATGTTGTATATTTAACGATGACCATATCATAATTTCATATATTCCTCTTGGTCAATATTGTTTTCTCATGTTTATTTAGTCACATTTTTACCTCGACATTTGTCCATAATTCATAAATAATTAAAATAAATCGATTTTCCAGAACCCTTGTACCAGGGGTAAAAAATATATAAAAAACATGCCACAGCCTTAACAAAGACTAAATCGCAGTTTAAATTCGTAAAAACAATACGAAAAGATAATACCGGGAACTCAGTAGGTAAGAAAACATTAAGGAATATATATATTGATCCCTGCATCAATTTGAAAGAGCAAACGAGTGCTTCAGAATTAAAATGTTCTATAAACAATATGAGGAAACTGCCAGATATATATCGTGAAATCAAGGACCGAATTGCTTATTCGGTCATTCGGTCGGTGATTTTTAGTCCCCGAGGTTTGCCGTAAACTTGACGGTCATAGTAATCTCTTTTGAGTAGTGGCATTGATCACGCTATACTTATTACAGAGAAAGTTACCAGTAGTAAACATTTTTGAAATTCTTGAAATAACAGTTTGATGTACCTCCACTTCTATATCAAGAGTAGTTTAGACTTGTTTGGGTGCCCAACTGTTTGTCCCCTAGCGTCACCGATGATTCCAGAAGGACGAAACATTGGCGTACTGTATTCAGTGCTGTATTCAGTACTGTATTCAGTGCTAAATGTTACAGTTACAACCGTGTGATGCACGTTCATCCATCAAAGACATCAGACATATATAATTGTCATTAATCTAAGATGATCGCATGTTTTAAAATATATGTGATTGTAACGACACTGATAATACACTATTTGAATCACAACAAAATAGCGTTGAGATTTATGCAAAGACATATCTATCAAAATATTTTTATATAAACTGTTGTCACAACCTTGTACTGTTGTTATTTATGCACGAATTTCAAAGAAAGTTTTTCATTTAAAAACATTTCCTTGTATTGGGTATTACAATATCGTCAAATGAAGTGTCACTATATTGCCAATCCGAAGCACTTTCGTCAGAATTTGCTTGTGTAAGACCATACGATGAGAAGCATCTGCAGTATTAAGAAATACGACAGTAAAATCTTCCTTTTTCCAAAATATTTGTCGAAATTTATAGACATTTAACAGATAATTTAAGTCACGCCAGTAACATTTGATAATCGATTATACACCATACTCACTACGAACATATTATAGTTATATTCCTTAACATTCACGTTACTACAATAAGTTAAACAAAGTGCCTTTTACTGTCGAAAATATATTGACAGACTTCCAACAGTTTTAATCGCTTAGGCGATTGACTCAATGCCTATCAGTGCTATTTGGAGCAGAATATGAAGCGTAATCTTGAATAATATAAATATTACGTCATTACCAAATCACGTGATAGGTTGCATTCATAGCCTAATAATATGTTTGCGTCATAAAATCTATATAGTAGCATTCGGTGCTTATGTAAATATAAATTCCAGGACTTTGTTGGTTGGTTGTAAAGATTTAACGTCCTATCACTATGACATGAACCGCAACAAACTATTGCCATGGCCTCAAACTCGTTTCAGATAGCCCATTAAATAAACATGAGACATTAAGTTATGTAGATGTGGGGGAAAAGATACATATAATTATTCATTCATAGTGCTTTCAGTCAGCACACATTACACTGTTCAGCGGTTTAATATTCATTACATTGAGGTCATGAATATTCTGCTGTCACCTAAATACAAATGTAAAGGAAAGAAGCTGCTATATAGGGCATTCCTCGCTTATGTTTACAACACGTCGGCATTTGTTGGCACGGATGTTTATTGTGTGTGAAAACAGATATACTGTTTGTTAGTAAAACGTAACAGCTCTGGTACATATCTAATACGATTTCTATTGATTGAATTATTCATAATAGGTGTTCTAAATTTTCTATTACTTGTGTTTAGTTAGTACTTTCGCAAAAATGGAAATATAATGAAATGTCAATTAATTATCCGGGTATCGAGGTCATACGAATCTGTATATATTTAAAAATTCGCCTATATCTACATCGTTTAAAACGGTTTTGGTTTGGCTGTTTTTTTATAATTTGTGAGGAATATAGGGGAATGTACATATCTAGAATTTATGATAGACGCATACCTAATAACGATAAATAAAATAATTAAATTGAAAACAAAAAATGATAACTTTTATTATTGGGCCATTACTTTCCATTTCGCAGTTAAGTGGCTGATGGTGAAAAAAGGGTTAATTTGCATTATTGTTGATCCCGTTCTGAACCTCAAGCTCGTGGTTTTGGTTTAGTTCATAATGGTTTTGAAGAGAGACCAACAATGCTGTCCCGTTGTTAGGTTAAGTACCTTAAGTAACTTCTCTAAATTTTGAAATGCACAAATTAAGGAATGTTACGCAACTGCCCCGCTGTTTCAAAATTAATTGAGATAATTAGGACTCCTAATTTTCTTACCCCTTGCATCACAGACGATTCCAATAAGGATGAAACAGTTTTATGATGGAGTGTAAATCATTTTGGCACTCTGTATCTATTACCTTATTTTAAAGATGCAGTTAATTGTGTTTGTGTTATGCTTATCTTTTATACTTGCAAGGATCCTTGGCGAGTCCCAACGTCACGCCTACTTTACCTTATGGCAATATGTGACAATGATGTTTGGATATGCCTGATCAAACAGGATATATGAAATGAAATAATTTCTGTAATGGGGAAAAGGGAAATGTTTTATTGTTCCATCAAACACTCTGTTATGAAAATTGCGAGTCATCAAAGTTGATCAACCGGCAGGTGTGCACAACAATAATTGGTTTACATCCAAACGTATCCAATATTAGGCTATACTGTAGGATACAAGGATATATTGTACGTTACTGAGGATGTATCTACTATACTGTGTTTGGTTCCTTAAAGGTTTAGGGTAACATCGCTGACCTGCCTTGCTCCGCTGTATGTTAGAATTGGTGTATGTGGTCCAGAGCAGAATCAGCATTTCTAAAAAATAAATTTGTCGATGTTGCATTAAAACATGGTTTCCATTGAGCCTAGTTTGTGATGGTCGTTTGCGATGTAGTAGACCAATCACAAAACAATCTACGAATCTACAGTTTTGTCAGATTGGACAGGAATACTTTATAGGAGAAAGTCGACATAATATGACTATTAGATATAAAAAAGTCACTATGGTTACCACTTGTTGCTATTACAGCTACCATCCATGGAATTACTTTCGATTTTGTTTGTATCGGGTTAAATGTCCTCACAAAACAGTTAGGGTCAAGCAAAGACCGGTAGACACACCAACAAAATAAACAGTAAAAAATATAAATACCCCAAATATCGACGATAAATTAAATTTCTTCCGTGTCACCTCAAACGAAGGCTTAGAGGATAACCCTGATTAGCTTTCGACTAGTTTATAGCTACCATAGTATGCGTAGTGGCTATTAAACAAATGTAACATAGAAATGTAAAACCAAACCATGATTTGAACTTAAGTCAATAAAACAAGTAATTAACAAAGTAGGACGTAGACCTTGAAAAGACACGATCAGAATGATGAATTTACACTGATTTAACCTTTCAGTAAAACATCATTGGACATAAATATAAAAACATTATGTATCACTTACCTGAGAAACAATGACGAAGATCAATCATAACATTGGGACCAAAACGCTATTTAGGTCTCTTCAGGGTCACTGAATGTGTAGAGGACCCGGAAATCGTTGCCACTTACGATCAGGCTCTGTCTCTGTTAGGAGCCCTTGGAGTAGCTTCTTACGATTGGACAGATTCGCCTACAGGGATACGAAGACTAAGGTTCATTTCAGCATATTAAATAGTGTGTATACCAAGAAACGTTCGCCCAGTAAAATATCAGGTAAAATTCCTATTTTCCTCAGTGTAAATTCCGTCTTCACATGTAATTACAATATAGGGTATTTTGTACTGATATATAATTTATAATCAATATAGCCTTGTTGTGGAGGGCGAAAAAGACGAAAGCTACACTGCGGCAAACATTTCCCGGTATTCAGTTAGTAATTCCAATCAAGGTATGAACCTTAAGGAAGGTAGCGGTATTAATCACCGGTTCCTTACTACGTTTTTAGCTGAAGTCTACATTTGGATATTGATAACTGCGGCATTTTTACATAAATCTTACCAATAATAATTATTTCTCAGCTATAAAAAAATGTTTTCTGCCTCAAAGATGATCTCATTAAAAAAATAAAAAAAATAAAAAGGAAATAAAAAGATTAAATGGTAGTCATACCAGACAGACGTACGTCGCCCACGTTTTTTCCTTTGCAATCCTAAAATCGTTTATTAAATAAATAAGCAAACAACCTATATGTCAAAATTGCATCATTCCCAAATATTGATATGTGACATTTTCTTCATTCTGGATTAATATTTGTCAAATGCAAACTGTTCAATATGATATATCACCAACCTTCGTCATTTATGTCGTTGTTAATCTTTTCGGTCAATTCATTTAGTAAACTCAATGGGTCATTTAAGAATGTTACTGCACTCATGTGTCACCAAACTGACCAGTAGTCATGGTATATTTACATAGCAATAAATAGGTAGACAACACGTGACCGAGAGTGCAGAAACGTTAGAAAAACAGAGAAAGGTACTGTTTATTTTTGTCTCATCCAAAAAACAACAGAATACGATAGTGTCAACAACAAACCTAACTCGAACTCAAAGTGGATAAAACTAGGGCAAAATATGAATAAAGGAAAGATTTACATGGAGACTAGTAAAAAATTACAAGTCAACAAGACCAGTTACAAAATTAGAGCAAATAAGAGTCATCATAATCGCATTTCATAACCACACAGTTGATACCAGCAAGCAAAATAATGTTCCCAAACAATAACGAAGTTTTATATTTAGCTATTATAATGAAAAATAACTAATTTAACATAGAAATCTTCCTAACCTTTTTGCATTTTGCAGTTTTGCATTTAGTTGGACTTTTTATTGAATACGTAGGTCATTGGAAGTAGAGAGGAAACCAAAAGAAAGGGAAAGATACGAGAAACCTTGGATGTACAAACCCTGAGGATATGTAATATAGTATTATACATCCAGGGTATAACCCCCATCCACACCCCTGTTAGTGTGTTTCGTATTTATGTTGGATAAAAAAAATCCTAAATATGAAACGGTCCTAAACTTACCAAAATAGAGTTTTGAAGAAATTGTACATAGTCCGTCTGTATCGATCAATGAAATATGTTTGAATAAATACACACGCTTAGTCATGATAGTGTTAATACCTGTATATAACCATGAACATAAAGTTCAAGTATATAACACTTTGCTATATTAAACTCAAGGTTATAATAAAGTTTACCTCTTTGGAACATTCGTCGTTGGAGATAAAACACAAAGGGCAAGGATAAATGACCATATGGTGATGTAAAATGTTTAAGTCGCTTGGCTCTGTGCATCGACTTTCACAGTCCCTGAATTGCTTCTACACCACTTTGTATTAAAAGGGATCATTTGAACCAGTTTGTATGGTATGGGGTGTGATGGTTGAAGTGAGGTGGGTTTGGGGTGTGGGTTCGAGTTTTTCCTTCTTAATTTGTACATCTGTTTATGTTTTTATTTGGTACGAAATTGCATTTCCTTTTTTGTCCTGGTGTGTTGATTTTACAGTTTATTTTGTCGCATTTGTCTGCAGGTTTATGCGACGATATTTTTTTTCTGTCTTTCTGTCTGTATGTAAGTCCCTCTCTCTCTCTCAATAAATATACGTGCCTCTCTCACTGGCTAGTACCTGTTTTTGTTGTACAACCGTCTGTATTTGACATACACCTGTTATAAACCCGACGTGCATTAAAGCCAACGGTACCCTTTTGATCAGTATAAATGGTTTTAAAAGTCTGATGATAGAAGCTGTAATGATCTTTTGATAGCCGACAATTGTCCTTGGAGAGTCATCGTCCCTTATATGTTGTCTACACTTGACTAAGTATCCGTATCACAGAGGCCACATCATTGGCTATAACAGTCAGTCAAACCTTAAAGGCCACATTTAATTTAATTTAATTTGTATTTTGCGATCAGTTAAGAGATATGTTTCACAAACCAATATTTGTGAACTCAGCTGTCGACCTTGCTCTCACATAAAACTGGTTACTTACCTTCACAAATATTGAATCAATTTCCGGCATGAAACTGAGAGATTATTTACAGGTTTCGTGTTAATGGGATTTCTAACCCATAGTTGACTTTATACAGCACACACCATAAACTTTATAACATAAAAAGGAAAAATTGATTCATTTATATTTCTCAAAATTATTGAAATTCAAACTTCAACATTGACCTTTTAGAATTTGTAATTATCACTTTCATTTTAATGAAGGAAAAGAGTCGGTGTTTTTTTTAAAATTTGTTTGGATACATTTAAAGAGAATTCCTGATTATATTTAAGCAAGTAAAAAATAATTGAGCACCCGTGAAGAGATATAAAACTACCTTTTACCTGTTGGTTCAAATGAGAAGCTATCCGAACTCTATTTTAATCACTGGACATATCATTCAATATCCTATTTCATTTTATTTTGATTCAAAGTCATGGTGTTTTAAACCTTTGGATACGAATCTATTCATCCTGTATTTTACTAATAAATTCAATTTAGTTTATGTTGAAATTGATAGCCAAATACTGTAAATAAATTCGTGGATGCTTACCACTGTCCAATACAGTATAAACATCCTTAGGTGCTTATGACTGTCCAACACAAACCCCTATACATTATTTACATACATGGATTTGGGTGCTAATGACTTTCCCATATATAGCCTCATACATTATATACATACATGAATTTAGGTGCTAATGACTGTCTCATACAGACCCCTAAAACATTATTTACATACATGGATTTAGGTGCTAATGACTGTCCCATACAGACCCCTAAAACATTATATACATACATGGATTTGGGTGTTAATGACTTTCCTATATATAGCCTCATACATTATATACATACATGGATTTGGGTGCTAATGAATGTCCCATATATAGCCTCATACATTATATACATCCTAGGGTAGAGACGAATATCTCAAAGGCAGTCCCGTGCATTATATAGACCTGGGTGGTGATAGGAATACCGCTTTGACACACTGATTCGTTATCAATTGAAATATGCCTAAATACCATCATACCTTCCTTCACTCTTTCAGATAAATTGATACTTACGGTAGGATAACTAGCCCACGGTAACTTGAGGAGACATGTGTCTGATACATGATATTCAATTGGTAATGGATTGGTCTACAGAGAACCCCATCTGTAATATACGTCCATTAGGTTGAAATAGTTCCTATTCATGTTTACCTGTGTTTTACATGAATTTATTCAGTATGCGTAATAGATTCGATTTGGTTTGGTTTTATATTGTTTAACGTCTTATTAACAGCTAAGGTAAGTCAAGGTCGTGCCTCAGTGTGTGTTGTGTATGTGTGCATGTGTGTATGTATGCTGGGACAGGGTATGTTGGTGTACTTCCCTCCTTGTAATAGCGCTGATCTATTGCCGACTGTATAGTGCTATCTCACTGACACACCATGACGAAGGCACCCAGCACAGCATTGCGGTTATATTATACTCAATTAGGTCGTGATTCACAATATAATATTAATTGTACTTATTCGTGTTTTCCTTTGAATTACACGATTTTATTCTGTCATGTACAGTAGAATATCACCATCAGTTTGGTTGTTCCACTATCCAGACATCATTTTATGTGAGACCTTTCACATTTTTTTCTCAAATTCAAGTAAGTTAATAATGCAGATGACTGGATTAATTAAATTTGGATGCATATTTTTTTCTTTTTTTTATATTTATTAAAATAGGTATATTTTATAAAATTATTTTAAAAAATTGGGTGCATTTAAGGCAGAAATAAGCCAATTCGACTGTTCATAAATACAAATTTATATCCGCTGGTATAAATATGACCTATTTATTTGTTCATCTAAAAGCGTAGTTGGTACTGGGCGGCAGTTCACGATGTCCCAATGAATGAAAAAATGTTGGTTTGGTGATCCATTTTGGGTACTGTTACGTTAATTCTATTATTTGTGATACTTGATGATATAAATACCGTCATATTTTTTTATTTTTTTTGAAACACCCAAACTTGAAATTACGACTGATTACCATAAGTAACTTATTACTTTATAAATACATTTGTTATATTGAGTAAACAACTGACAGCTAGCTTACAGAGAAATTCAAAATTCAATCCTACCTTTTCTTTCTGATCATTGTATTGGTATGTATGATAATGAATGAGTGTGTGTCTTTATATATATCTGTGTTTTATGTCATGTTATGTATATATATTGTAACTATATTGTATACTAATGTGAAAGTTTGAGGAAAAAATAATAATATAATATTAATATCGTATAAGGCCCCACTAGTATTTCTAATATTACCAAAATAATATGTTTGTGTAAGAAGAGGGCTTTCATAGGCTTTGCTTCCTGCCTTATTCCTCTCGTAATTAGAATATATACAATGAGATATTCTGAGATGAAATAAATAATTTATATTGAGTGTATCTGGAAATCATCAGTCTTATATTTTTTGAAATGTACCATTCTTTATTAAATCGACCAGTAATATTGACAATATGTAATCTCGTTTACCATCATCTAACCAGCGTATTATGTTACCTTGTGCTGAAATACCTACAAAAAAATCCTGACTGACGTGTCCCTGATTTGCTTCAATACTCTTATATAAAAATCCATGGTGATAAATTCGTACAGGTAATACTGAAGGATGGTGCAGGTAAATGGCCTATGATATCGATTCCAGTGTGAAACGTACTTTTATGAATATTTTCAATTTAGTTCGAAATATGCTGCATCATTTTTATTTACCATTCCAAATTTACTGTTCTATAAATATAACAACTAGGTGTTGATAACACGTGTCTAGTTTAAAAGCACGAAAACCTAATATATTGAAAATAAATCTTTAAAAATCCCGGTGTTCATAGGCCGTTGCTTTACAACGAAAGTGACAGTGTGATGGATTAGGAAACACAGGTACAGTATAAACATTGTATTGGGAGTGTTTATTTCGACAATGGAAGAAGAATGAATGGCAATGTCCCTGTCCCCGTAACCTGCGTTACAAGTTTATATGTCCTCAGTCAATACCAACCACATGTCTGCTATCATGGTTTCACTGGTGTTCGTCGAAGGTCGCTTCACGGATATACGCTGCCTTACACATTTTACATTCGATTTGTATAAACGTTATCTCCAGTAGAAAAAGGTTTAATGTGCAATATCTTTTAATTCAAAGTAATCGTTATCAGTATTTAATATCGAGATATGTCAAAACGTCTCGTCTTTAGATGACCCATGTTAAAGCGAGGGCAATAAACGCCATCAAAAACAAAATTGTCAAAGCTTACGATCCCTTCAGAAATAATTAGCGGTATATAGATTCAGTCCCGCAAACTACTACACGAAATTATAAAATATGAGTAGTATAAATATTTATGAATAAAAGACAAAATTGTATTGGGGTATCCAACCTTAGCTTCGAACACACGAAATACGGCACTAAATCGCCTAGCTTTAGGAGCAATGACCCCCTGACCAATACAACGCGTGATCATTTCCTACACTTAGAACGTTTTGATTGTTAAGAGAGGTGTAGAGAGCTTGACAGCGGTTTGACCCCGGCGTGCTGGTACGTAGTTGAGTGATGGAATTCGGGCGTTAAAATATATTTGGGGCAATTAATTTAAAAAAACAAAATCGTATCAAATCAATTGTTGCAGTATGTGTGCGAGATAAAAGGGCAGTTGCAGAGATACTTTCAGGAAGATGTTACTGTTGATTCCGCGTAGCATAAATAGTTTTTTGGCTTAAAATTTGTTGGTTATTTTTCGTTGTTTAGAATTAAGTACTTTTCTTCCTCTATGAATAAAAAACTTGTTTTTTCTTTCTCAGTGAGTTAAATAAGCGTTTAATATTACGAATAATAATTAATATTGAAACAGGCTGTGTAACATGTGATAACGTTATAAAATGTTTCCTTCTTGTAAACTGCCAATGTGTTATATATATACAATGCATAAGTTTATTAACGATATTATGGATACCACATAACTCTTATTTCTTTATTAATAAAATGTTATACAAAATTATAGAATATATCCCAAACCCTTACTAAATGCCATATTGGTCCATAATTACATTAACAGTCACGCAAAATCACCGAAAAAATATAAGAAAGATATATACATGTATATGTATTATTTAAATATACATGTATATGTATATATAATTTACTTCTTTACCCCATATATATAATTTATATGTATACATAAGGACGTGAACGTGATATATTGCTGCATTACGTTTGGATAATGTTTCATGGTCCAACAACCCCTACATTTCAAACTAAATGATTACAAGACATACCACAGCGAAATACACACAAAAAGAAAAAAGAAATATATTTGTGAAACATATATCACTGTATGTAGATTTGTATAATGTTTCAAGATTGAAAAACTTATCACACAAACTGAACAAACGTAAACCGACGTGGTAAAAATTCAAATAAGGAACATACAATGATTAACGAAGGACGGTGGCCGTGTAATATAATAAAAGTAATAGCTACGTGTGTAAAGCGAGTGTAAGGAGGTTTTGACAACATAAAGAGAGAAAGATTTATACGTCAGTACCCGTATGAAGGGAGGAGGTGGCATAAAGAGGTAACGAAGAGCCGCCTTTTACAGCTGACTGGGTCGGCACAATGGCCGATATAGCTTCGCCCAGGTATCGTCTGCATATACAACTTAATGCAGAAAAATATTCCATGAATCTTTTTAACTTTTTACGAAAACACTTTGAGTTTGGATTCAAAATAATCGTGATTAAAACCTAAATTCGAAAATAATGATATATCCAACAATATTTAAAAAATAATGTGTTTGGAGAATTGTTTGTGTCCTTTATAAAGCTGAAGGTAATTTCAATAGCAATTTCAGTCCTTTAATGCCCGGCCGCAAGGTGTCAGCACAACGTCAAGTCGACCATAAATAGATACCCACCACACTGAACAACATCTCCCCGGATGAGTCGTAATTTTCGATAAAAATAGATCTGTAATTTGTGCTTAATTGTTAAAACCTTACTAATCATTGGATGCACCCTTGTAGATGATGTGAACTAACTGGGATTTTCGATGTGATTTCGGTGACAACCATGTGATGTAACGGGACCCTACAGCCGGACCTGTCCTGTGGACTGTGAGTAAGCATGTACCTGTTTGTATATAAACACGCTTTGCTATCATATTAACGGTATAATTTATAGACCATCTTACTATAGAGAATCGAATATTTATTTTTAACAAAACACCGATAGTCGGTCGTTTTTTTTACTTTGTTAACATTTTCCTTTGCTGTTTCAAAGCAGCACCGGTATATTGATGCTACGAGAAAACAAAGCCACAACAAGGAAGCAACGATATTTTATACATATTTACGGAAATCAAAAGCTGCAACGCATTAATATAATTATATTAATATCGCCATAAACAGTATACTTGTCCATAGACACTTTAAACTGATCATCGTTTATCTTGAAAATACACGCAACATTATACGTAATGTTGAGTTATCATCAATTAAAATGTTGTTTCAATTAGTTTTCGTTAATATTTACAATATTCTATATACACGTAAAAGCTTTTTCAGAGCTATAATTTATCGCATTGGATATATAGTTATATTAGTAATTTACTGCCGAAGACCGTTTTAAATTAGCACTAATGGTAAGATAAACAAGCTTTAATTAAGCGATGGTTTATATTTTGAAAGTTATCCATTATCCCCCCAGTAATGGGTGTATACGCTAGCAAGTTCACGTATCACACAGCGACATCGGGTAACACTAATGAAATAGAGTTTAGCGTTTAATTAACACTATGATACTAGTGTTGAAGGATGTACTGAGTGGAAGCAATGGTCCATATTGTCTCTAATGCGCCGTATTTATATATGTGTTTTTCCTTCTATTTTATGTTCTTTCCAGTTGTTGTCATATTCGTATCGACATTGACCTCAACTTGACTGTCCACTTCAGGTTGTCTAAACAAGCCTAGACATTTCTTCCTGATAAAATTCTCCATAATTATTGTAGTATTTACCTTCTACTTCATCTATTCTGTACTCCCAAGTTCGTTTCTTTGTTGCTGTATATTACCACCATCGCAGATTTTACACACAACATTACTCCTGTTTAACGCTCAGCAATTTACGAGTGGGACGAATGGTTCGCCCGTTGTCAGTATGTGACCGGGTGGGGTGTCCTGCTGGGTATCTTCGGCAGTATGTTTCAGTGAGGTAGCACGATAAAGCTCTCTCACAAGGAGACAAACACGAACATATAGCAGCCTCCCAAACCACACACGCATACACTACACGCATGCATCTTGCACAAAGGGGAGGCCGTCCTTAAATGAGCATAGATGTTGATAGGACGTTAAACAATACTAAACAAAACAAAACAAAACATTATAAATGTAAGGTAAGAATACGGAATGCAGCACTTGCTTATGGGTTTAGTAGATGTCATTTTCTCCCACCCTTCACAGTTGTGTCTCTCGTTTTAGGCGGGAAAGATTAGCTTGGCACCCCCATAGGGGGAGATAGCCTCGTGCCGATTAGCACGTGTTCAATTGTGACGTCATAATATCAAAAGTGAATGACGATATTCAAACCCTAAATGTGTTTTTGTTGACAAACATGGTAGACTACTGTCGATAAAGTTGTGACTGAAAGAAAAGGATGTGGAAAAATAATCACCCCCTACCTTGAGGACGTGACAGAGAAATCTCCAATCCTCGGGGTGATTTGTTTGGATTCCTAACCCTCTGCAGAGCCTCGGTTTAGACAACCAAAAAACATCCCCCCTCGGGTTGGAGATGTCTCTGTCACGCCCTCAAGTTAGGAAAATATTATATTAATCAGCGTGTTCTTCAATATTTCATTCATCCAGGATTGAATTTGGAGGAAATAGAAGAGCGCAATGACAGAACAGGGAACAGGTACTTCAATGAGAATAACGGATACCCTTCGTTTTCATGTTCATTTGATCCATGGGGGGTTTCTCACGAGAATATACTTTATTCGTGCCTTTCCATGCAGCTTTTAGGAGGGAAATCCCTTAATCCGGGTATATTGTTGTTGATTGACGTCTCAAGAACTGTAGTTGTACGGATCTATATCAGAGTGTTTCTTTCGCTCCATTGTCGATGGCAAAGACAATGACTATCATTTTGACATTCCATTCAGGTCCAGGAAAGAAATTTTCCGTCGTATCCAACTGTTTTGAATTTTTGTACACTCTGCTCTCTGTTGTTGTGCACTCTGCTCACTGTTGTTGTACACTCTGCTCCCTGTTGTTGTACACTCTGCTCACTGTTGTTGTACACTCTGCTCACTGTTGTTGTACACTCTGCTCTCTGTTGTTGTACACTCTGCTCAGTTGTTGTACACTCTGATCACTGTTGTTGTACACTCTGCTCACTGTTGTTGTACACTGATCACTGTTGTTGTACACTCTGCTCACTGTTGTTGTACACTGATCACTGTTGTTGTACACTGATCACTGTTGTTGTACACTCTGCTCACTGTTGTTGTACACTCTGCTCACTGTTGTTGTACACTCAGATAACTGTTGTTGATATTGTATTGTTCATTTCATGTTCATTATTTCCCGAACAAGTCCCGCAAGGTATGGTTTTCTTTTTTAAATGTTTTTTTCAAAGTTATAGTCAAGCTGAAATCCATAGCGTTCAGACGGGGAAGCAGATTATTATCGGTTTCCATGATGTTCCTTAAGCAGGAAACACCAAAGAAAACATCCCGCGATATTGCAGGCCCTTAAATATGTCGCATCTTACGACACGCAGTGGGATACAGCAGGTCAATTATTTCCTGTATATGCAGGGGCATAAAATAAAACTTTGTATCGGAGAGAAATCACGATGTGATACTTGCTAATTAGAACAGAATTATGATACTGAAGCTTATACAATAGCAGAACAGTAAAGTAACGAAACATTAAACTCGATCACTTATTTCTAAAATTATGTTTCTAACTTTGCAAATGGAAAACCCTTTGAAAAAGCTTCCACAAGATACTTCTTAACAAATCATGTGTCATTTTACCAAAAGTTATGAATAGAGATTTATCGATACCTTTATATTGTATTGATATTTATGTTCCGGAACACTTAAGTCATAGATCTTCACTCTTTTGCTATTAAAAATCATTAGAAAATTACCAAATGGATACATTTAATGTTAAATTTCTACACAGGTCGACAACTTCATTATCAAATAGGGCATATTCCGTAATTATAGACCTTTTTGCTACCAGAGTATTCGTTAGTGCGGAAGTCATTTAAAACGCATCTTGACTGTATATACGGACATGAATAATTCAATTTCTCCATTTCCGTATTCTCTTTAGAAAATGTCGATATGCAAAGATTACCAAGGCTTAGTGGAAATCTTTTTGATACAAAATAAGATTTTCTCTCTCTCTAAATTGCACATTTATTCAAACTAAAATATATTTCAGATAGAGCAATACGTCAACTACGAATGTTATATAAAATTCAATCTAAAAATACCGCCTCTGATCTTGTCCTCAAATGAGTCACATGATAATAAGACAGTCAGGCGTCATTTATGACATGATATGTCTTGATTGCAAAAACTCTTTAATCTAAGTAATGTGTCAGGCGGATTTGGTTTTACACAAACCTCTTTTTACAATTACACTTCCTGGATGACTTTCACGTCATGTCTTTTGCTGTAAGAAAAACTAAACGCCAGAGCCTAGATTATCATTCATAAATTGTACCATACTTTTTGCCAACTTAGAAAAATCAGACATTTTCAAAATGAAACGAGACCAAATGATGACTATTACATTGTTTAAATGTTAACGTGTTGTCTGCATTGATTTAAGATATATATTACCTGTGTCTTTGATCAATCGAGACCGCGATACTTTCCTTTATCTGGCAGCAGACATCGTGACGACCTTCTTATTTGTCATTCTCGCATCAACTAAACTGGTTTGCTATACACATTGCTATATTTAGAACAACAGTGGTTTTTTTTGTAAAAGCTGAATATTCATTTGCTATCCGAAATCACTGAACATATTCGAAATCCAATTTCATTTTATACTGATTTGAATTCATGGCGTAAAAAACTATTGGATATTTACTTTTACATTATTGTACGCAAAGGTTGTTCACCATTTTACTAAAAAGTTCAATTTAGTTTATGTCACTCTACATTGATTGGTTTGGGGTTTAACGTGCTCATAACATCCATGGTTATATGGGTAACTAAGGTCACACTGCCGAAACAAGGAAGGGTACGCCAGTAAAGGGTGTGTTGATTGGGGCAGAAGATTAAGTCTGGTTTACTGTCACGATACAAACATACAACAAACAAGATATTGCCTCCTGTTTTGTATAATGAGTTGATATGATTTACATTTTCTTCGGGCGTCTCTTCTGTTCCCGTGAATTTGTTTTATAAAGACTTTGGATTTCATTTTTATGATTGTTTATTGGCGTTTATGGTATATATTTTGTTTGTTGGATTCTTTCTATAGCTATACAACCATTGTGTATATTAGCAATAGAATCGTTCAAGGACATTTCATAGTGCCTCAGGAAGGAAATGTCACTACCTTATTCCGTATTAAGACTGCGCCTGGAACGACCAGTTTGGTTTGGTTTGGTTTTATTTTGTTTAATGTCCCATTAACAGCTAAGGTCATTTAAGGACGTGCCTCCATGTGTGTAGTGTATGCGTGCTTACGTATGTGTATGCAGGAGACAGGGTATGTTGGTGTGCTTGCGCGGATCTGATGCCGACTTTGTAGTGCTATCTCACCATGCCGAAGGTACCAGCACAGCATTCCGCCCGGCCACATTATACTGACAAAGGTTGAACCAGTTGTTGCCATTCCCCTTAATGCTGAACGTTAAGCAAGGAATAACAACTACCATTTTTAAGGACTTTGGTATGGGACAGAACCTATTGCCTTCCTCACCTGGGCGAACGCTCAACATTAAGGCCAAAAGTGAGGTATTGCCAAGTAAGGCGCTAGGAAATAAAAAGGTAGTTAGAGGTAGATAGAAAGGTAAAGATCCCAAATACTGCAATGGGCGCAGCAGATTTATTTTGGTCGCTTTTGTGTCACCAAAAAGAGGACACCAAAGCAAATCCCCAATTATGCTGGGGACAAACGATACTAATTAAAATACCTCTATAACTTGTTTTGTTGTAATATGCATAGAAGTTTAACTTTGCATGACGTTTTTTATTGGAATAGTAATTAAATTTTAGACTCTTCAGAGACTGGTGACATGGATAGCTCAAGTTGTTACTAGAAGCCTTCCTTTGAGTGCATCATTATAATAGAAGACACGGATTAGTACAATACTGTTTTACGTTTACAGAACATGGCGTGGCTCATTAATCCCTTGTTAGCACAAACACGTCTTCGTGTGTGGCCTCGTTACAATCAGGAAAGCAATTATATAACAGGTAAACGACTCATACTGGGAGGTCGACAGGATCGTAAAAATTAACAGAAAAGAACAAATATCCTTTCGACAAATTTGAACTTGTTGTCAGAACAGAGTTATACGATAAGCAGTCATGCTACTGTGTCCAGGTAAGGTCATAACTGCATGTCGGTTACATAACTTGCGATCAAACCAGGTTCGGGGAAAGAATAGGCCTGCTGTATCCCGTTGCATGATCGTAAGAGGCGACTAATGAGGTTCCCCCATGCAGAATCGGGAATGATTTCTTTCTTGTCTTCTATTAGGGGACATTGAAGAAATCAATAATCGACCAGCTGTAACCAACTACACGTGTATCGTAAAAGGCGACTAACGTGTGTTCCCTTGCAGAATCGGGTTTGTTTGAATCAGTGGTTTTATTCCGTTTCTTCTACGAAGGGAACACGAAAGAGACCAAAATTGATCTGCTGCCCCCATTGCAACACTAGGGGTCTTTTGTCTTTCCTGTCTTCTTTCTTTTCCATCTACTTTCTGTTTCAGGCGGTGCTTCCCTAGACACCCCTGTGTGTATATGACCCTCTCGGTTGCGATGATGTTAAACAAAAAACCTGCGATCACCTGTTTCATAAAGCTTTATTTCATGTAAGCCCACTAAACCACAAAAGATAATAATACAGATAGTTTTGACTTTGCCATGCTGCTGTCTAGTATATAGTAATAACTTCACGAAAATAAAAGCTGCTTGCGAAAATGATACTTAACGAGGATGCTGCACTTTTAAAACACGTGAGCGGTGTGCAAATTTTATGACATGCGTATTAATATAAAATTATAAAAACAACACGATGTAGCAGACTGCTGAATCGACATGATCATGTCTGTGTTTGTCACGATCAGGACATTAAGATAATTCAATGTGACGTCTTGTGCATGACTTGAATAGTTTCAAGACTTTAATTTTGATAATGAGGGGTTCAACGTTTTCTTGGGGTTTCGTTGTAACTTACCGTTTTCAAACTTTAAGGACGTTATATGATTTTAACATGTCGGATGATGTCGATGAAAGAGAACATACACAACGCGCATGTGTAACAAAATAAAACCAAACCAGAACTTCCTCTTCCGGAATACCTTCTCACATCCTGTCCGTTTTAATGGTATATATTGAAATAGTTCCTTTGTTCTTATTCTGCTCTAGTTTTACCGAATTTAAGTTGGAATTTCGGTATTATTACAAATTCGGTATTTTCGTCTTTTTCATATTTTTCTATGTTTTTATTTATTATTATTTTTTGTACGGAAATTGCTTTATTTATTCATTTATTTCTCAATAGAAATATTATTTCAATTAACTATGCATTTCTTCATGAATAAGTGATCTTTATAAATAAAAAAAATGTTTAGAATTTTCGCGCCTAGTCCTAATTTTTATTATATGATAATTCAGTCTGGTTAGAGATTTTTCAATGCACGCACTTTTCATTATAGTTTTAAATTTAAGTTTAAGTATTAAAATAATGAACAAAAATGAAAAAGAACATATTTTGACCTCAAAATTGATGAAACTATAACAATGTACGCGGCAATGAAGGATCCACATGGCGACTCTTGATAGGTACGATAACTATAGAACGAGGTCAAACTGAAAAGGAGACGCATGATACTGCAAGTTAGTATATACCACTGAACCGTCTTGATATTGAGTGAAAGTTATTAATGACAAGAACATATTTCTGGTGATTCACTACGGGTCGTCAAGTCGTTAGTGATATACTTCAGTGTAAGTTCATTACAAGTTGACAAGTCATTTTCTCTACAGATATGATCTCTATATCTGTCTACTGTTGTAGATTTTTACTCAATCACTTGTATTTGTTCTCGTTTATGGCGGCCAATCGAAACCGCTCTCCGCCGAAAAGGCTTTTCTTCTTTTTCTTCTCAGCTTTGGTGACATAACAAAACTTAGCATTTACATATTTTACCGAAACTTTAAAAAGTCATTCATTATTTTTAATATCGATTAAATCTTATTTTACGTACACCTGCTGTATCTCGCCGCATGTACGTCAGAGGCGACAGATGTTGGGTCCCTTGCAGAATCGATGGCTTTCCTCTGTGTCCTAAGTAAAGGGGGCATGGAAGCGACCAAAATTGATCTGCTGTACCCATTGTAACACTTGGGATCTTTACCTTTTCTTTTCCCCTTTCTTCTGTGTCTTACGCTGGAGGGATATTTGAGAAGTCACAATCGATTAGCCGACTCCATTACAAAATTGGTGCCTGCGTGTTTTCTTGTATCTCCACCTCTGCGGATCAGGGGTTGATCTTAAGTAGGGATTTGAGATTGTGCCCTCTACGTTGGGAAACAAAAACGAACAAAATAAATCTTCTGCACCTATTGCAATATATAAGATCTTTGTATTCCTCTGTATTCCTCTGCACTTCCAACTACCTTTTGTTTACTAGCGCCTTGCTTGGCAGTACCTCACTTTTGGCTTTGATGTTGATCGTTCGCCCAGGTGAGGAAGGCGATTTGTTATCTCCCTAGGCCGGAACATACCAAAGTCCTACAAAGTGGTAGTTCTAACTTCCTGCTTAATGTTCGGCATTGCGGGTAACGGCAACTGGTTCACCCGTTGTCAGTATAATGTGACCGGGCGGAATGGTGTGCTGGTTCCTATTGCATGGTATTGCAGTGAAGCAACACTATAACGTCGGCATCAGATCCGCGCTAACACAAGGAGGCCGTAACAACAAATACCCTGCCTCCAGCACACATGCTGGTATACACAACACACATGGAGGCACGTCTTTAGATGACAATAGCTGTTGATAGGACGTTTGACTCTGTACAACCAACCAACCAATCGTTTTCCCATGTATCCTCTGTGTTTTCGGTAATAGTATCCTAGATCCTAGCAGTCACATTGACCTAGCTGTTTGGGGAACATTCACACCTGATAAAAACTAAAACTTCCAGATGTTATTACCATGTATCCGCTCTCTAATGAGTGTTCATGTTTAACATTAATGTACTTACAGGCCTTGAACAATTTGTAACGAAATCAAACTGAAAAATTTACACAGTATCACGATAAATATTCGATTTACTTTACTTAAGCATTTTCATAAAAGTCATAATGATAAGGATACCTGTGACAGGCAATTTCCCTTTAGATGTTATCAACTGACAGGTAGGCCTGTTTTTAGGTATAAATGTTCCTTTACCTTTCAAGAAACCTGACGCCATTCTAAACCGGCTGTTCAGTAAGTGAAATATAATACTGCTTTTATTCAAATACACATATCCATGATAACTTATTTTACAATTTATTTAACTGATAATCATGTAAATATCTACGTGTGGTATTCAGAGCGTAAAAAGTGATCGTATTTGTGAGACATGAATTGGGCACCCCGCTGTGAAGTAAATGTAGAATTCGGTATGGCGGATGTTTCTTATTCAGAATGTTCACAAATAATTGGACACATTGGGTCAAATAGAACAAGATTTTCTAAAAAAAAATACATTTTGCATAAAAGACGTCGGGACATAACTAATATTAAATACATCATTGCTGTCAAATGTGATTATTCAGGACAGGGCTCATAATAATCCTTATATAGAATGCTGTCCATTCTAAGATAGCTGCCTGAAATACTTGTCAACTCGAATTCTTCCAGTCCTGTAGTAAGTATAGTAAAGTGGATAATTAAAGTTAAACCCTAACCCTAACAAACCTGAAATCGATGAAACTAAGACGAAATATGAACAAGGGAATTGTTTAAAAGGACACCATTGAAAACGCACAAAAATAATAAACAAGGTGTTTCAGAAGGATAATAAATTTTTTTACCATATGGTGCTTTTAAATCTGATTTTTAAAATTCAAATTCAGTTAGTAATAACATTGTTTTATTTTGGCAAGTCAAACTGTTATAGTTTGATCAATCGGATCAAGTTTCGTACTATAAGTAACCATTACAAAGAGTTTATGTTTTTTTTATTTTTGTTTTTTGTTAAGCTTTTAAGCGTCCTTATAACGGTTAAAGACATTTAATGTACGTCTTCATGTGTGTAATGTCTCTAATATATACGTGTGTGATTGAGGTTGTATGCAGATCTGATACCAATTTTAGAGTGCTACGTCAATGGAGTACCATCCGAAAGCACACAGGACAACCAGTCACACTGAACTGACAACGGGTAAACCTATCCTTATCGCTAAGAAACTGAAGAAAAATTAGAAGAGAAGATAAGTAAGTTATATTCGGATAAAACACAAAACGACATTAGTGCAGACATAGAAAGAGCAGAACTAGAACTTAAGAACATAAGGGAAGAAAAGATTAAAGGGATGATTTTAAGGTCAAAGGCAAAATGGAAGGTAGAGGGGAAAAAAAGCACAAAATACTTATGTAACCTAGAAAAACGTCATTATACCGAAAAGCTCATACCTAGATTAATAACGGATGAAAATAAAGTGATTACGGATATTAAAGAAATAATAACAGAACAAACTAATCTTTTTGAGGAACTATACATCAGTAGAGAAGCAAGCATTGATCACGCACATTCTGATTTTTTTTCAATGAAGAAAACCCATACAACAGAAAAAAAACACCAGAACAAGCTAATAAGATGGAAGTCTTGTTAAGTATATTGGAATGTTTAAATTCTTTAAATAATATGGGAAACTTTAAATCACCTGGTCTAGACGGTTTCACAGTTGAATTTTATAATTTTTTCTTTAATGATTTACATGAACCTCTTATAAATTTTGTTAACAAAGCATTAGAAGTAGGACAACTATCTATTTCTCAGAGACAAGGCGTAACTAATTGTATCCAAAAAGACGGAAAGTCAAAACTATTTTTGAAAAATTGGCGACCAATATCTCTTTTAAATGTGGACTATAAAATTGCAGCAGCAAGTATTGCAAATAGAATAAAAACAGTTTTACACGATTTAATTAGCGACACTCAAATGTTTACGTCTTATTCTTGATCTTATTGAAAAGACTAATGAAAAAGATATTCCAGGGCTACTTATTCTATTAGATTTCGAAACAGCATTTGACTCTCCAGAATGGCATTTTATACAAAAAGCTCTAACGTTTCAAGGAATTGGACCTATTATTAGACAGTGGATACAAACTTTTTACAAAAAAAAATACAAGTTGTATTTATAATAACGGTCACGGATCAAGATTTTTTGACATTAACAGGAGTTCGACAAGGGGACCCTCTTTCCCCATGTTTATTCATTTTGTCTGTGGAATTACTAAGCAGTTCCTTAAACTTTTTACCCTGATATTAAAGGGCTTAATATTGACCACTCTGAATACCTACTAAGTCAATATGCAGATGATTCAACACTCTGTCTTGAAGATGATGAACAATCTCTAAAGGAAACATTTGTTACTTTAGATTATTTTGCTGAATGTTCTGGATTGAAATTAAATTTAGGAAAAACCCATGTAGTTTGGCTAGGGGCAAAGCGGGGTTGTGGGGTGGAATACTTGCAAGAAAAGAATATTTTTTGGAATCACAGAGGGAAGTTTAAGCTCCTTGGGATCACATATGATCTGAACCAGGAGGATGTAACATTACAAAACTTTGAAGAAAAATTTGAATCTGTTAAAAAACTATTAAATGACTGGTCTTTTAGAAATCTTAGTTACAAAGGGAAAGCCACGGTGATCAAGACACTAGCACTCCCAATATTCACACATATTTTTACAGTACTAGACCCAAACAACAATTCTCCTTGGAAAAAAATAATTTCTGATCAACTTCAAAAAATTGAGGGCGAGTCAATTTGGTACATGAATAGCGAGGGCCTAAACAACATTGCTAGTCACTTCAATCATTTCTGGAGTAATATTATTAAAATATGGGCTTCTATAGAGCGTGCTCCACCCACAACCCCGTCAGAAATACTATCACAACCAATATGGTTTAACAATAAAATTAAGATAAACAAACAATATGTAGTGTATCAAAGGTGGGTAGAAAATAATATTTTCCTCATTAAAGACTTAGTTAATGACAGGGGTGAATTTATTGATGTGAATCAACTTAAACTTCAATATAATATCAAAATTAACTTCGTTGAGTATTATGGCTTACTAGCATCTATCCCAAATTCATGGACAAATGTGATTATAACATACGAGAAAAATAGTGATGTACCAGAAAACAAATAAATACAAATACTAAAAGAGAAAGAAAAGATAACAAGAGACTTTTATGCAGTATTGGTCAATCAATATCTAGATCTCCCTATTTCATCTATGCAAAAATGGCAAAGGAAAATGGGATTAGATATAACAAATGACAGTTGGAAGATGTACTTCAAACTACCCTTCAATAGATGACACAACACTACAAACTTTTCAATTTAAATTGCTTCATGGAATACTCTATACAAACTCTAGACTAATGAAAATGAACATTACAGAAACAGAAATTAGTAATATTTGTACGGTAAATAGAGAAACGCTGACGCATTTATTTTGGGATTGTCCTCATACACGTGCGTTATGGTCATTTTGAAGACAACAATTTGTAACTAATTGTAATATGATTTTCCATGGTCAAATATTTCCGTTCTATTCGGAATAGATGACACTCCTGAAAATGAAAGTGTGGATATGTGTATCATCATCACAAAGAAATATATTTACTCATGCAGAAACAAACATACAATGCCAACTATTGGCGGGGTCCGTTCTGCAATATCATACTATAAGCTAATTGGAAATCAATGTATCCTGTCATATCCCTGTGCAAAAGCCGACCAAGTAGTAGCGAAGTGGGCCGTTATCAGCACAGCATTGAAAATTGATTAATTGAATTTAAATTCATTAGTATGCGAGACAATATGAAATACAATGTAATAATTGTCATGTACTCCACTGTATACTAACATGTGAACAATAAAAATAAAATATTATAAAAAAAATCCTTATCGCTACCTATTTAAAGCTGAACGTCAAGCAGAGAGCAGCAAGTATCATTGTTAATGACTCTAGTATGTATCGGTCTGGGGACACAAACGTTGCCTTCCCCGCTTGGACGAAAGCTCAACACTCAGGACAAACGCGAAGTCTTGCCGAGGACAGCGCTTGGCAACGATAATAGATTTAGAAAGGAGAGAAAACATAAAAAAAAAATCCCTGATGCCGTAATGGGTGCAGCAGATATATTTTGGTCGCTTCTGTGTCCCTAAGTAGAGGACACAAAATAAATACCATATTCTACAGAGGGTTCCCACATAAGTTGCCTCTTACATTATGCAATGAGCAACAGTAATTATTTTCCTCAAAAAGCCCGGAACTGCATTGGTGACAAAGGGTTAAACAATCCACCAGAGTGTATATAAGGACAACATATATACACACAACCGTATGTCAACATTGGTCCTACAGAAAGGTCAATCTGAACTCAGTGAAGGATGTGGAACAGCTATCATAAACACACGTTGTCTTCCTGTGCGAATCTGGTCCCCGTGACGATAGCCGTGACCCTGTCAAAGTTCACTGAACGCCAAGGTTTCGGCTGTGTCGAGATGTTTTTGCTACATACACAACATGTTTATGACGTTAGATGCTAAATGTAAATTATCAACAAGGTTGTCGGGTAGACATTTTACATTTTTAGAGACACTGTCGTTTTTTATTCAACGACATGCGCGTTAAAAGGTATTCATATTCATTCATAAAGTTTTGTATTCGTTTGAACTCATAAAGGATATTATATGTTTTAATCATTCTGTTTTCGCAATCACGTGCGATAATAATGTCAAGATACCGAAGATTTGAATAATTTGACTATGAAGACATTTTTATTTTTATGTAATGTTTGTCAAAAGAAAATTTCTAAAGTTACATTTGTTACGTCATGGACATGCCATGAAGATATTACAGGTGAGTCATTGTAAATACCGCCTTTGTCATTTTTGTCGAGAATAGAATGTAAATAACAATTATATATAACTAACCGGTAAGTGATATCAGGTCGAGTGATAAGTACTGAAACACACTCCCGCTTAACATATTTGTGTGATGAGTTATCTCCTTAACACTGTGACTTATATGACGAGTTATCTCCCTTATAATGTGACTAGTGTGACAGGTTCCCTTAATGTGATGACTAATCTCCCCTTCAGTTGATTTGCACGATGACATATCTCCCTTATAATGTGTCTTGTGAAATAAGTTATTTTCATTATAGCGTGACTTGTGAAGTGAGTCACGAATTGTCTCCCTTACTGTGTGACTCATATAACGAGCTATCTTCCTTATGATGTGACTTGTGAATTGAGTCATTTTCAATACAGCGTGACTTGTGAAGTGAGTTATCACCCTTAAAATGAGTGTTGTGAATCAAACTGTTTCCCTTACGTTCGGAGTTGTGACTTGTGTTATGAACGATCCTATATAATGCCCCATCGCTAATCCCTATGATCTCTAGCTTGTTTCCTTCCCTCTTTCCCCTCTCGCAACGTTCGGTAATGTCTCTGCATCGACCAATTTGACCTAAGGTACATCACAAAGTACGTTGTCCAAATGTGTCATTTTAATGAAACGGCATTTTAAATTGAGGGGTCGCTCTATCAGTGGACAACCCGTCCTTTCATGTTCTTAGCGGTTGTCCCCGCCATTTCTTGGTACCGTTACCATACGTTTTTAGCTAATGAGTAAGTCTACGCCATCTGTGCACACTGTTGTCAAAAGACCAAGGAAGTTGAGTGTCATAATCTTCTGTGAACAACATCGACCTAAGATGTCGAGATGTCCCTCCATCTGTAGACATCTTTGTCAGTTATTGTAAGGTCCGTTATTTCTTGAAACCGCTGTTACACGATCTTAGATGTTGATTGTCTCCGTCTTCTGAAGACACCATCTCATGCGTCACTTAAGCACAATGCTATTAGAAGCGGACTGCCAAGCTATTAGAAGCGGACTGCCAAGCGTCAAACTGAACAAAAATATTAAATAATGGCAACCTAACAAATGAACAAGACACCATTTGCACTAATGCAAGGATTGAACGTTTTTTTCCAATTTTATACCTGCATGAACAATGAAATAATGCCGTTCAATCCTAATATATTTACATTCTATTTTTTCTATTTATTAATGATCAGATATTCACTTATATTTCCTATAGTGAAGTATGTATGTCGTCAGTGCAAACGAGATTCCTGGAACAGTCTAACGTCATCCAAATGTTTGATTCTAGCGGTTGTCTCATATTAGTTGAAGCGGGATGAGAAGCTTCGAATAGACGCTGATCCAATTGCGTTCATATAACTATGAACGCAATTTCTGATGGTGATGCTCATAAAGGAACTTGCAGTAGAAATGTAAATATAGGGTTTAAGGTTGAGAATATATTCACAAAATTGACCTCGATACATTTTTATTTTGTATTTGACACTGTGCAAAGATATGAACAGCCGACAATCTCGGGTTTAAGTTTTACAAAACGACGTTGACAGATGTACCACATATAGACGATTGGTCGCTTACCCCTCTCTGTACATTAAGGGCCAAGCTTTAATAAGGTGTCAACCATTAGGTCCTCTACTGGACATTATTTCTAAATGACTGACTTTTTATAAAACTAATTCATATACGGATGCATGATGACTCGACAGTTTATCGCGTACCTCACTCGGGTCCGTACACAAACTGTTTAATTAATTGAACCCTTGTCAAGAGAGTAATTCTGAATGGTTTTATTATAAGTCGTCAATGGAAACAACAAAACTTAATGTGTGTCAAGTACCACTCACAGATCAATGTCGGAAGGTCAAGGCCACAGATAAGGGTTAAATATAATGATATCAAAACACATTTTTTTTTTAAATTTAACTTTTAATCATCTGGACATTTGTTTTATTTAAAATTGTTTATAAATGTACCTTATAGAATCATAATGTCAGAACAAAGGATCGGTGCCTTATTATACTATGGACCGTCCGACTTGTTAATAGGAAATTAAACGAACAGAACGCATTTTTTTTATTTTTTTAAATATTTCTATTTCTTCCTTTATAACTAAAAAATGATCTCAATAGGAAGCCAATTAGTTATCATTATACAGTAAAACTTCGATATAAAGCCGATTAGTTATCACTCCACAGGAAAACCTCGATATAGCACCCATTAGTTATCACTCGACAGCAAAACCTCGATATAACGACTATTAGTTATCACTCGACAGTAAAACATCGATATTACGACCATTAGTTATCACTCTACAGTAAAACCTCGATATAACGACTATTAGTTATCACTCAACAGTAAAACCTTAACATAAGGACTATTAGTTATCTCTCAACAGTAAAACCTCGATATAACGACTATTCTCTACAGTTAATCTCGTTATAACGACTATTAGTTATCACCATACAGTAAAAACTCGCTATAACACCCATGACACATTGCTGGGCGTTTCAGGGACCTGTTAATGTGTTTTGGCCATAGGTAGTAAAGGTATTTTATTCGTGGAGCCGGATGTCATCCACATAGATCTGATTATTTTGAAATACCTATTTATAACGCCGAAATTCGTTGTATAGATAAAGGGTTTCAATATAATCGGGTTTCAGTTTATAGAGAATTGTTTTTGTTCTTTTACCACAGCCCCGCTAAATGGGAGGTTGATGTAACATGACGATTTTTGTGGTTATTGTTTCTTCTGATAAAAATGCTCCTTTGTTGTTTTTTAACACTTATTGGTTATCAAGAGTTATTGACGAAATCTTTTGTTTTTGGTGTATGACTCCTGGACAGCAGAGATTGCTGTTGATTGTTGTGTGAGTAGCTTGTGAAACCCTTTGATGTAACATAACGACCAGTGGTGTGATTAAATAGGTATTAAAAATTCATTTGACAGGAAGTGTTTCGAAAGAGAGATACGGTGAATGTACTTTATTAGGAAGCGAGCTCGAGACATTGACAGATTGTTGAAAATCTTCTTCTATTTATTTGTGTTTTTGTCATTTGCTACATTGTCGTAAGGGCCGCTTAATGCATGCATCTAAATATCTCTAGCGCGTGTCACGGAGAGGACACAGCCCTATTTGGGCATATATGTATTTGGAATGACATTGTCCCTGATGTAAAATATTGCTGATATCATGAAAATAATTAACACATGCAATACACATTTAGAATACCGAACTAGGTTTATGAATAAAATGTCATCAGCGCTGATGGAGACCCTACTAGTGAATAGGATGTTAACGGTCACATAACAATCGCTTCCTATGACATTAAAACCACGTTTATTAATTTACAATTTGTTTCAACTGTTTACTGATTTTCAGTCTAGAATCATTAGCTATACGTTCAGTGAAATATAGAAACTTAATTTATTTTACAACAAGTATGAAACGAATTGTTTCAACATATATTATTGCATTGTTGACCAAGATGATAGCGCGCTGGGGTCTTACTGTGGGAGGAAACCGGAGTACTATAAACTATAACCCAGTCTTTCTCAATCGACATTATTTACATAACTCTTAAACTTAAACAATATTTTTAGTTTCTTTCAATTTCACTGTAACGGTGAGAGGTATGGGCGGGTTTGACAAAGTGGTAAACTCTCTCTGCCCTTCATGCAGACGACAAGACTAGCATCTCTGAAAAACAAGAGTTTATCTCCTGTCGACTCTACTCCGTTAGCCCAGGTAGAGAATAAAACAGTTTGGGGTGGGTGTTACAGTGAATGTGCTGTAACAGTCAGGTGATGTGGCACTGTTGCAATTGATTGCGTTTGAAGCACGACCACACGCCAACAAATCCCACCAATGCACCTCCAGACACGCACACATGTGAGGGTTTTCACAAGGTGGCTTATGACCTCTAGGCCTGATGAATGCAATTTATGCAAGGTCCTCATATTGCATTGATCGTTTGGTTCAGGTTGGGTTTATTCGGTTTAGCATCCTATTAACAGCTAAGGTCAGTGAAGGTCGTGATGATTTTATGTGGGTAATGCATACATGTGTGCTAGAAACAGTATGCTGGTGTATGTGTCTCATTGGGATAACGCGGATCTGATGCCGACTTTGGAGTGCTACCTCACTAAAATACCATGTCGAACGAACCCAGCACAGCATTCCGCCCGGTCACATTATACTGGCATATGTAAACCTGTTGTTTTGATAACCTAAATGCTGAACGTTAGCCAGGGAATAACAACTACAATTTTAATGACTTTGGTATGTCCCGGCATGGGGACAGAGCTCATTGCCTTCCCTACTTAGGCGAACGTTCAACACCAAGGCAAAACACGGTCCATTGGCTTTATCATTTCATTGTACATGTATGATCGTGGCTTGTTCTGGCCACATTTGATACATGTCTTATAACGATAGCCTGCTACTATGTGAACACACGTGTAAACGTACCTACACACGTGTCTACCTATTACAGTATTTACTTAGCGTGACACCTGTTTTATCGGTTCATAACTCCGTGTCTGTATAGTAGGGCTACAACTATACGCATACCTCACGATACGATACGTAACACGGTACGATGCTTACAATACGATAAATATAAACTTTATTTATTTTACAACAATTATGAAACAAGTTATTTCAACTTATATTAATCACTTTTGTTGGCCAGGATGTCAGCACGTGGGGGTTCTTAGTGTGGGAGGAAACCGGCGTACCCGGAGAAAACCCACGTGGTCGGGCAGGTGACCCCAACCTTTTCACGTCCGATCGGGGAATCGAACCCCGACCGCCTTGGTGAAAGGCAAGTACGCTATCCACTGCACCACCCGACCACCCAACGACTACGAAACGATACCTTTCACGATACAAATATCTGCTTAAAAGGTTAACGTCATAATGGTATTTTATGGATTTTATTGAGTTTTGTCCTGACTTCAATAGTTAATGCTATCGAAGTGTATTTTTGTATAATTTCTAGTACTTTGAGGTATTACTGCACAGTGGGCTTATCTTTACTGAAGGATTAAAAAATATAAGAACACTTTATGAGAGTTTGATAATTAATTGATAATTCAAGTCCTATGTCTCTATCACGTTAAAGGCAAACAAAACATTTCGATACGATCCACAAGTAAGAATCGCGATACGAGATATCGTTGCTTCCCCAGTGTCTAGTGTATAGTGTATGTCTTTGTGTCTGTATTGTATATATACAGCTGTTTCAGCTTCCGCAGCTAAAAGTACAAACGGTATCGATCCGAAATGAATCATATGTGTACATGCGTAAATCGATGTTTATTTAGTACATCGAGTTCATGTTAACCTTTATTTAGATGACCTTTTTTATCTGTAGTTACCTGTAATCACAAACAGGTAGAATTACTTACATCATTTACCTCGTTGTGGCGCAGGTGTGTCTATAGCTAATATCGCCTGGTCTAGATTGCACGTCTATAGCTAGCTAGATCAGCTTCCCCAGCTAAAAGTACAAGTTTTATCGATCTGAAACATCTACCATTGTGTGTCGACAAGAAGAGGATCTGTGCGCACATCTCCTTTACTGTCATTTGTATATAATCATTATAACCTGAATTTACCCAATTCAACAAGAATTTACATCAATACATTTTATTACTTATTTCTACATTTTTTAAACTATTTACATGAAACTACTTGTATTTAACGATCTGTTATAGCATAACTACATTTACCCATATCCACCCGTTTTCCCATGAATACATGAGTTTACATTTTCATTTTTAATTTCTCATTTATAATATTTACAATATTTACATGTATTTACCAATTTCTAACATCATTTAACTACATATACGCACATTTACCCGTTTTTTAATAATTAACCTGAATTTACCTATTTATATCCGTGTTTATGCATATCTTCATCAATTATTTTTTCTCATTACTTACACGCATTTGTCAATTTTTACCTGTTTTTACTCATTTTACCTGGTTTCTTTTAATTTACCTGTATTTGTCTACTATCGCCTGCTATTAATTTTACATGCATTTGCCCATTTTATTCTGTTTTTAACGTCAATACCGTGTATAAAGCCATTCCCTGACTCATTAACATATTTTTGTCCATTTTTATCCACATTTACCGTTTTTTTACCTGTATCAACCTATGTGTTTATCAATATCTACATAATTTTTCTGCATTTACCCATTTTACCCGTATTTATCCATCTACAACCCGTATTAACCGACCTCGCCATTCTTGACCTGTATTGATAAAATCCTACACAAGCCCACCCCTCGGTTCCTATTTAGGAGATCCGACATAACAGCAGTCAGCATCCCCCGCTAAGAGTGCAATCTATTGAGACATGATGGATAGATATGTACATACGTGCATCCCTGTTTATAAGTCGTAAATTGCACGTGAGAAAAATTCTACCTGTATTTACCTGTATTATAAGTATACATGCGCACACACAAACATACCTCTAGACTGCTAAGTACTGTGTGAAATCTAGATAAACACACTGCAGTGGCAGCATCTCCGCTTAAAGTGCAAATGGTATCGACCTGCGGAGTCACATGTACGCTTAACACGGAGGCCGTTTTCTGTATGTATCGGTACAATGTCCTGCCTACTTATCCCGACACTAGTGTTTATCGTTTAAGCTGTCCAGTTTTCCCCTATGTTTTACACATGTCTGTTATTCCAGCCTCCCCACACGTGTTTGCCCCGGTCACACCGACTATATCTGGTCCTGAATCTGCGATACGCTTGTACAACACTCACACAGTCGCAGTCACTATCATTCGCACGCTTGCACAGACCGCGGGAAAGTACACGTAACCTCACGTTCAATATACGACAAAATACTCCGCCCCGCCCCTCGAGCCCCCTGATTGGCTGTTTCATTTGATGCAAAGACAGTTGTCATCATAACAGTAAAAAGAGCGTTTGTAATTAGTTATCTATGTAGATAGGACGTCTGTGATTGGTTACCTGTATAGGTACGCGTGGTTTGATTGGTTGACGCGTGGATCCCACGGTACTAGAGTGCATGTGTAAAACTAATCAACGTCCAACATATGATTTATAAAGAAAAGCATTGCTCTGGTTTTCATATAAGAATTTTACTGTGAAAAGTGAACAGGTTCAAGATTGAATTAAGGTAAGATTTTTCAATTACTGGTCTAATTAAATTTATGATTATACGATTTCATATCAACTTCATCAACTTCAATATCATTGTTAAAAGAAGCACAGTTTCGATGATATGACATTGCTGATAACGTACACATACATGTAGCCAAAATAATTAATTAAGGTGAAAATAAGGAAATAATTATAAAATAATGCATATATTTTTCATTGATAGAAATTAATAACAATTGATTTTTAAATATATTTGATAAAATTTTAAATAACTTCATATCTGTTTCGAATTATTAGTTTTTTGTTTCGTATTGCTGACAGTTGTTATAGCACATTTAAGGAGGAGTGACGTCACTTCCTGTTCCATTAATTAACCTATTTATTCTAGTGCACAGTGGAATATTTCTGCTTATGTCGAATACCGCTTTTAAGTCGAACTGATTATTTAATCAAGTGCCACTTTATTCTCTCTCCGACATGTCCAATATCTATTTTTATCATAAAATATGTATGGCCAGACGCAGTAAGTGTTAGGTATCCGATTAGTGGAAAGTTTAGTTTATCTCGAGGTATTTGGTTTTCGAATCAGGTTTTGTTCGGAGTATTGTACGTATCTCTACCTCCGATTACGGTATAGTAGCAGCTCTATTTTTAGTATTTCATATCCGGTATGTCGAACATTTATTTTATCTTGATGATATTTTTGTCACATAGCAATTCATTTCCAAAATTTATATCTCAAATATTTCGAATATTTATTTTATCCTGTGCTGTTTTCCAGTAGCATATAATTTCTGAGTATTCTATCTATGATATGTCGAGTATATACATTTCTCAAAGTAGTTTTGTCCCGTAACAGTTATTTCTATGTATTCTATATCCTTTATGTCGATTATCTGGTTTATATCGAAGTATTATGGTCTCGCAGCAGTTTGTTTGGCTGTTTATTTTACCCTCGATATGTCGAAAATCTCGTTTATCTAGAGGTATTTGATGTCGTAGTAGTTTGTTTATGTGTATTCTACTGCCGATTAGTCGAAGGTTTTGCTTTCTCGAAGAATTGTGGTCTTATCGCAGTTAACACCGTTTATATCGAATACTTATTCATTCTACAGTGACGATTTGGAGTATATAACATTGGATATGTTGATTAAACTTTATATGTCGAAGGGTCCTTCGACATATAAACAACTTCGACATGGACGTGTTTATATCTCGACTAAATATACACTGTAAATCGGGTAAGTGCAACTCTGTCAATTACGTCTTTAAATCTGTTTCATCACGATTTATATTTTATTTTATATCTATCATTTGAAAAGTATTAACCTTTTAGACAGGCTTAGTTCCGTGACAAAAATATACCAAACTCTTAATTTAACTTCGATAGCAATCTGGCGTGAATGTTATTGTAACCCGCGTATCAAAAGTGCAATTTTATGTATAATACACTTTGTATCAAGTACGAGTGCCTTGCTCATTTGTTTGTCTTTGTAGTATATATTTATATCATCAAAATAAACGAGAACACCATATTTATATAACTGAAATAACCTTACCGCTATATAAACTACACAAAGCCTGCTCTGACCGTTGTTTATGGTAGTAGTTTATGTGTATCCTTCACGCGCGTGTTATTGTTCGGAGTCTGACCTTTAAATATCATAACGTTACTACAATTGATTTTATAAACAAATATATCGTGTCATCATAATCCTTTAAAACTAAGGTCACATTTTCCGCAATCTGTGCAAAACATAATGTTTTACGATTCTTTTATCATTTATTTATAAATCAAAACATAATATAATGCATTAAATTTATATAAAAAAAGATGTTATTTATCCTAGCAATAGTAGTCTGATGAAAATTAAGAAAAAAATGACGTCACAGGGATAAAACATTGTCTCCCTTGAAATTTAGGTTACAAATGTCCCCTTGAAATTCAAGCTACACCGACCGGTAAATAGCATTTATTTTGCAATAAATTCATATATGGACTTTCTATTTAACAATAATAATCCGACGGTCTCAGTGATTGCTACGCGTTTAAAAATAAGAACCACAGTATCCCCATTTTTTACAGAAGCACATGAAAGTCTTTTAATTTTCCAAATAAAAACATTATCTATTTTACAACAATTATGAAATAAGTTATTACAACTTATATAAAACACTCTTGTACGCCCGGATGTAAGCTCGGGGGAGTTTTATTGTGGGAGGAAACTTGAGTATACGGAGAAAACCTACGTGGTTGGGCAGGTGACACAATATCTTTTCACGTCAGATCGGGGAATCGAAACCCGGCCGCCATCGCCTGCACCACCTGACCACCCTGCACCACCTGACCACCCCGAATGCGTACACTCTCGGAGGTTCCTGGATCTAATAACATCTACTTACGAAGAGGATTTGAAGAAAAATGAAAATATGTGAAAAATAAACGACTTTTACTAGATACTTTGGTGCACAGTAAAAACGATGGTCTGTTTGATTTCCGGATTGGAAAGGAAAACTTGCTTCTTCACTAAGCATTAAACGTCTTCTTCTTGAACATAATCCCGAGTAACATCGCAGGTGCGTAGCATCCTTGAGGTAGTCATTGAATACAACTGTTGGTCCGTTTTGTTTCTTCTTCATGTTCTCCACATAAGGGCGGCAGACGGGTGCGAAGGGTACTCATGCAGTCAAGGAATCCTCCTTCTTTTAAGCGTTCTCTGTATATGACACTTGTAATACCGTGTGGGAGTGCCTACATTTGGTTTTAGCGCCTGTCCCGGTAAAGCAGAAGACCAGGGAAGAGGGATATCCACAAAGACAATATTTTTACAAATGTCACTAGATTGCCAGATAACTGATTTGTAATAAAGCGTTGAAGCATAGAAGCTGCTTTTAACTTTTAAATGGATGTTCAGTACCGTTCTGATAAATCATTGACTCGGCGATTCTATCCCCTGTTTTGGACTCGATATTTGTATCCACCTTGTATGGGACATGGTGATTGTTTCCCTTGTTTTGGACATGGGGGTTGTCTCCCTTGTTTTGGACATGGTGGTTGTCTCCCTTGTTTTTGGACATGGTGGTTGTCTCATCTGTTTTGGACATGGTGGTTGTCTCCCTTGTTTTGGACATGGTGGTTGTCTCCCTTGTTTTGGACATGGTGGTTGTCTCCCTTGTTTTGGACATGGTGGTTGTCTCATCTGTTTTGGACATGGTGGTTGTCTCCCTTGTTTTTGACTTGATGACTGTTTCACCTGTATTGGACTCGGTTACATGATGATTGTCTCCCCTGTTTTTGACATGCTGATTGTCTCCCCTGTTTTTGACATGCTGATTGTCATCCCTGTTTTTGACATGCTGATTGTCTCCCCTGTTTTGACATGCTGATTGTCATCCCTGTTTTTGACATGATGATTGTCTCCCCTGTTTTGGACCTGATGATTGTCTCCCCTGTTTTGGACCTGATGATTGTCTCCCCTGTTTTGGACCTGATGATTGTCATCCCTGTTTTTGACATGATGATTGTCTCCCGTGTTTTTGACATGATGATTGTCTCCCCTGTTTTGGACCTGATGATTGTCTCCTGTGTTGTCCTTGTCTATAAACGGATGGGTTTAGTTTCTCCAGTTTCTATATTGCGAAGGAAGGATTATGTGATTATTTGGAACTTTAACAAATCAAGATTTGTGTTGGTATATGGTTCCTGACTTCGAGATTAGGTTTGTCTGTCATGATCTATTGTTCGATATTCAGATCTAATTAGAGACTGCATTGTTACCATCAAGCTTGTTAGCTATTAGGCTATCTGGGTATCATACACATGGTCTAATACTCCTTATCTAGGAAATGGCGTGTCCAGTATGTATCGACTATTATTAGGACGGGGTAACCATCCCTGGATAGGCTATCAACACCCGGGTGAGTGAAGTCTGACATTCTGTATTGCAGCAAAATATGTAAACAAGTTGTAAACAAATTTAAGATATGTTTTTGCATAGTTATTGGTATATTCATGAAAAAAAGGTTTCATTTGCAACTAGTTTGAGGTCAAATGTTAAAAATGACTGGAATACTGAATATTCGATGTAACCGGTAGTCTTTGTCAAGTCAAAGGCACAGGTGACTGCGCCACCCGACAATGTAATTCATGCAGTATAATAATTTCACTATGATTGATTGCCATGATCCTATTCCTGTATTTGATGAGATGAGATAGTATTAAAGGTTATTATGGAGCATAATTATGTTACACTGTTTTTGCTGAAACTCGTTCACTCTGTCAAACCCGGTAAATGCTATGGTTGCCATCAATCGTAAAAAGAACAAATATCTCTAAGCGGAGACAAGCAACAGTCCTGAAAACAACATCGTCCGAAAATTCAGCTACCTGGCAATCGTAAGTCGTCTTTATGTCAGTATGCTCGCAGACATCTTCCCGCGTATAGTTATATGAAAGGTTCTCGCCATTTATACATGGTCACGTTTTACGATGAGACCTTAGAATCGATTGTAGTGGGTATATATCCATCCTAATGTGTATGGAGTGCTATTAAACGATTTGGGAATGTGATCAATACTTTCTATATGTGTCCCCATCCGTTAATTGGATGTGTAGACCGTTATTGGAGAATGATATTGTTACCCTGTAATTGATTAGCAGGTCCCTGTGAACCACAACTCATCTGTCATAGATAATATATGGGAAGGGAGGCTACTCCAATATCCCCTCATTCATTTAGACCCGTAATGTCTTTCATGTAAAGGCTAAATAGTAACACATTTTACAATTCACAAGAAATTAGGAACATGTCAGTTTCAGAACGTTTGTTATCCAAAACTGTCAGGCTATATGAAACCCGTCAAACAAATTCGGTAGCTATTCTGGGGGTTATAGCCGATGTGAATACATTCGAAGGCAGTGACCAGAAATATGATAACTCAAATATATCTCAAATTAAAACTAAATAGATAATTAAAAAAAAAAAATCTGACCTCAAGATCGGGAGATAGATAAATAATCTTCATTTAAACAATTCTTGCCTGAATGATCTCATAACACCGAGGACTGGTACTTAAGGTTCATTTGTATGTAATTGGCCGATGAAGCGATGTTTGTCATAAAATGTACATGACTCGATGTTTTCTTCAGTTAAGCAAGCCGATGTGACATACTCCTACCGAATCACGGTCTGACACTAACACGGTACCATTGTCTCGTTTATGACATTTATGTTAGTTAAAGGCCCAACGTCCTATATAATATTCACAAAGTTTCTCTTGAATTATAAATCCCTGGGAATTATGAAAAACATCTTTTTTCAATCTTTGTTATTATTGTTTTTGTTTTGTTTTAGTATGAGAGGTAATACTTCATTTTTGAAGAAAAAGAACGTATTGATTACAGGATAACATGACTACTCAAGCCTTACAGACCACGTTTCGAGATGAATGTAATCTGTTTAAACTTAATTAGTAACAGACATTATTTCTTTGGTTGATCTAGGTTTTTGGTATGTTAGGTTTTATATCTGTGGTGTATTGTAAACCAAGTAACGTCTAGGCTAAGAATGAATGCATCATAAATGGTTTCCTGTTTGATATATATGGTATCCAGCGGTAATATTACATGTTCTTTTCATCATCTTTTTGAATTAAAACCACGAAAATATGCTTCATCAAAAAAAAATGCGGGAATTAGTAGCGTGATACTTGACGCCATATTCTAATGATAATGAAAGATTATGATTGATGGAATGTATTTAACGGGTGTCCCTACACGTTATCAGTTCTGATTGGTTGACGTTTTCTCAAAATGATTAGATATAATTACCCGTATACTAAAAGTAGCACATTGCAACGGAAACAAAAACGTTAAGGTCATCAGCGAAAACATATTGTGTTTTATACAGGTCCTTCAGAGGTAACTGTTAGCTATTGACTTTCATGCGATTAAGAATAGGATCCAGTTTTGTAATATAAGGGCCATTAAAACGTTGATATAGGTATCTAGTATTTATATGACAGTTGTGATGATATTGTGAGTATACCTGATTCGGAAACATGTTAATGACACTTGCAGATTTTTGTCTCCAATGTGATTTTGAAAACACGGTAATGTTTTTTAATGTAAAGAAAGATAACTCAAGTACGAACAAAAGAAATGTAATGTAGCTTACTGACATATTCTGAAATCAAAGATAAATGTCTTATCATAGGGTTAGAGACGAGATGTATATACGTGACACAATTATTATTTCATTCATAAATTATGTTGGTTTTTTTAAATCATCCTCCAATTTCACTAGCGAACAAAAATACATCCTAGTTTTATAAGGGACCTAACTCGTGAGACCTAAACACCACTTTCCATGGCGACACCAGTGTCCGGATTTTAGTGTGTGATTGTACGCAAATACTTTTTTTATTGCTATAAATCATGTGAATTGTTTCATTTAAGGATGTACACCTCTGAGAAGTCAAAAAATTCCTGTATTAAACTTTTTTTCTTATATTAATTTTTGGACAAAGGAGATAATGGCATAGTAGAAAATGCAAAACAAAATATATGTCCGTGTGTTCGTTTTTGTGCTATGAATCGGTCAAAGATACCAATTTAACACAATAGGTGATTTTAGGTGAATTTTCGGGTTTTGACCATTTGCAGAACAAATTCATACAATTTCTTCCAAGTGTGTTATTAGATAAGTATGAATGTTTGTAGAATTGATAAAATATTATTTTCTTTTAAATTATGGAAGTAAAATTTCTTAATTTTAATCATTTTACTCAGAAATGCGATTTTAGTTACCCCTACCCCTTTTTTTTAATGAAAAAATGCACATTTTTTCACCATTTTTTGCAGATTAAACGCTTGATATAAAAAAAATCCTGTATTAAGCTTTTTTTAGTATTCAATGAATCAAAAGAAAATGTGTTTCTCTTTCTAAAACAGCCACAAAAATGGGGGGTCGGTGTGCTTCTTTTTTTTTGTCCCATTATTATTTGTGTTATTTTTTTTTTTACCTTTTTCGGGGTCAAAAATCAAAAGTGCTTCAGTTACCCTAATATGTAAAAAAATTACCAATAATATATAACTTTCCACTTTTTTGCATATTATTTTAATCATATTGAACATTATAAAGTTGTACAGCAAAATTGAACCTGCTACATTTAAAAATGGTGACACAATGGCAATTTAAGTGATCAATCTAGTGTAAAAAAAGGTGAACTTTTGCCTTTTGTGAAGCGCAAGAAATTCACATAAATACACTTTTTCAAAATGGCCGCCAAATTGGTCATTTTTTTCAAATTCTTGTAAAAAATGTTCTACACACAACAGACATCTAGTTTTTTTACATGTTTTTCAGATGTGTGTTTGCTATTAAACCTATCATAATTTGTTAAATATTACAAAAACCCGTTACACCAGATTAAAACGAGACTTGAACGTGACTGAAACCTAAGAAGAGTACATCCTTAAGGAAGACCTGTCTATAGCTACCATATTTTAAGTACTACCTGTCTATAACCACAATCGATCTATAAAACCGTCTTTAACTACTTGTACCTGCCTCTAACTATCACCTGTATGTTATTACTACCTGTCTATAACTATCACCTGTATGTTATTACTACCTGTCTATAACTACCATCGATCTATAAAACCGTCTTTAACTACTTGTACCTGACTCTAACTATCACCTGTATGTTATAACTACCTGTCTATAACCACCATCGATCTATAAAACCGTCTTTAACTACTTGTACCTGCCTCTAACTATCACCTGTATGTTATTTCTACCTGTCTATAACCACCATCGATCTATAAAACCGTCTTTAACTACTTGTACCTGCCTCTAACTATCACCTGTATGTTATT
>NW_018404465.1:272027-396352 GCF_002113885.1 Mizuhopecten yessoensis
AACTACCACGTGTCTATAGCTGCGACCTGTCTGTAACTACCATCTTATAAAACATACCCGTTAATAACTTTGATTTAGCTATAACTACCACCCGTATTTAACTACCACGTGTCTTTAGCTTCCACGTGTGTTTAACTGCCACCTGTATTTAACTACCACGTGTCTTTAGCTACCACGTGTCCATAACTGCCACGTGCGTACCATTGCCACCACCCACAACAAGCACCTGCCTGTAATAACCATCTTAGAAGCACTACCTTTTCATAACTACTGTCTTTAACTTTAACCTAAATATTACCAAAACCTGTAAATAAGTATCACCTGACTAATAACTGGTACTACCTGTCTTTAACAATCCGCTTATTTTTTACTGCCAAGAGATACTAAATATTGTAGGTATCAAAGCTATTGGGTTAAGGGAGATAACCCGTACGGCCTAGACACAATATCATCAGCGAAGGCTGTATCTGGGCTATAGTAGAAACAGACAACTACTATCCGTGGTCTGGAGCTATAATCGTTTACCCCCTTATAAAACTTCTTTTAAACTTACAATTTTTTTTCATTCGTATCTGTTTTACTTTCTGTCCTGTACTACTGGCAGTTTTTTTCCTTCTTGATAGTTTTGTCTCTGTTTCTCTCTGTTTCGTCATTTGGATGTATGTATCTTGAAATAAAGATATGTCATTTTTTCCGTTTTATCAAGTTAAGGTCAATAAGTTATTTGTTGTAGATGGACCCTAACTATGTTTTGCTTAGAAGACGAGTTGAATAGATTATTTGCTAGTCCTATGTAAACGTAACTAGTCGAAGAACATCTCCTGCACAAGGCCATATAGGCCTGTTCGTTTATGCGGAACAACCGGTTTAACCGTTTATATATGTAACAATTTCGGGTATAAATCCTGGCGGACCTGAGAATGTTTATGCAAGCCTTGCAAGGATTTGTCAAGGCTAGTCTGAAAGCAGCATCAGATTACTAGGTCCGACCTTATTTGATAAACGAACAAATAAGGTCCGGCCGGTTTGACCGTTTAAACGAAAACGGGAGATGTATGTACTGTGGCAAGGGAAGTAACTCCCAAATAATGAAAGACTATCATCGATCGATTTAGAAAGCAAGAACTCAAACTACTCTCGCCTGTCTATAAAGGCCACCTGGCTATTTCTATAAAGGCCACCTGACTATTTCTATAAAGGCCACCTGACTATTTCTATAAAGACCACCTGACTATTTCTATAAAGGCCCCCTGACTATATCATAAAGGCCACCTGACTATTTCTATAAAGGCCACCTGACTATTTCTATAAAAGCCACCTGACTATTTCAAAAAAGCCACCTTACTAATTCTATAAAAGCCACCTGACTATTTCAATAAAGGCCCCCTGACTATAGCATAAAGGGCACCTGACTATATCATAAAGCCCACCTGACTATATCATTAAGGCCACCTGACTATAACATAAAGGTCACCTGACCATTTCTATAAAGGCCCCCTGGCTATTTCTATAAAGCCCACCTGACTATATCATAAAGGCCACCTGACTATATCATAAAGGTCACCTGACTATTTCTATAAAGGCCACTTGACTATTTCTATAAAGGCCACCTGACTATATCTATAAAGGCCACCTGACTATATTATAAAGGCCACCTGACTATTTCTATAAAGGCCACCTGACTATTTCTATAAAGGCCACCTGACTATTTCTATAAAGGCCACCAGACTATTTCTATAAAGGCCACCTGACTATATCATAAAGGCCACCTGACTATTTCTATAAAGGCCACCTGACTATATCATAAAGGCCACCTGACTATTTCTATAAAGACCACCTCACTATTTCTATAAAGGCCACCTGTATATATAAATCTATCTGGTTATACAAAACAGTTCCATGTAGCAACTTTATAAAAGCATATTTCTAATAGTGTTTTCTGCATAATTACAAACAGTGTAGAAATATTAACTTCTCTAATGCCACATGACGAGTATTTATCTCATTCCCTTTTAAGGTCTTAATAAACAGGATCTGCTACATACTGAATTCTTGGTTTTATCATATGTATGGATGAATTATTCGCATTTACGGTTCCGCTACAGAACGTATTGTGATTCACTTAACGTTTTGGTCCGTGCTTTACTCTACTGCGTGACGATAAGAGGCGACCAATGTGTTGGCTCATTTAGTGTTTCTTTTGACCCTGTATAACAGCATAGTGTTGATGGCATTCGTGTGGCCCGACAATGCGCGTAAAGAGTGGATGAACCCTTAAGGTTCAACAAGCTCCCTAAAAGATGAAATAGTCACCCTAAATTTCAACCCCTGGTGGTAAGTCATATTAAAATACCCTTATTAAAAATTTGAATATATATATATGTAATTTAAATGGATTGAACTTGTACATAAGCTATTTAAAAGGTATATAACCAGGTTAACGTAGACAGTAATAAAGCATTAAGATTGAAGTCTTCATAAAAATAGCTCACCGGACTAACAGCATGTCAATCTCTTCAGCGACCTAACTAAATGCTACGAATTAACATAGTATTTAAAGTTCTTTTATATACCTAGGTCATGGGCTTGTAAGACTACCATGTGACCCCTTATGACGTTGTTGTACTATTGATTCGGTACGACCACATTGGGCCCTGTATGACCTTATTGTCCTATTGAGCTGGTACGACCACATTGGGCCCTGTGTGACTTTATTGTACTACAGTATTGAGCTGGGACGACCACATTGGGCCCTGTATGACCTTATTGTTCTACAGTATTGAGCTGGTACGTCCACATTGGGCCCTGTGTGACTTTATTGTACTACAGTATTGAGCTGGGACGACCACATTGGGCCCTGTATGACCTTATTGTACTATTGAGCTGGTGCGATCACATTGGACCCTGTATGACCTAATTGTACTACAGTATTGAGCTGGTACGACCACATTGGGCCCTGTATGACCTTATTGTACTACAGCATTGAGCTGGTACGACCACATTGGGTCCTGTATGACCTTTTTGTACTACAGTATTGAGCTGGTACGACCACATTGGGCACTATATGACATTATTGTACTACAGTATTGAGCTGGTACGACCACATTGGGACCTGTATGACCTTATTGTACTACAGTGTTGAGCTGGTACGACCACAATGGGCCCTGTATGACCTTATTGTACTTTATAGCTGGTACGATCACATTGGACCCTGTATGACCTTATTGTACTACAGTATTGAGCTGGTACGACGACATTGGGCCCTGTATAACTTTATTGTACTATTGAGCTGGTACGACCACATTGGGCCCTGTATGACCTTATTGTACTACAGTATTGAGCTGGTACGACCACATTGGGCCCTGTATGACCTTATTGTACTATTGAGCTGGTACGACCACATAGGGTCCTGTATGACCTTATTGTACTACAGTATTGAGCTGGTACGACTACATTGGGCCCTGTATGACCTTATTGTACTATTGAGCTGGTACGATCACATTGGACCCTGTATGACCTTATTGTACAACAGTATTGAGCTGGTACGACCACATTGGGCCCTGTATGACCTTATTGTACTACAGTATTGAGCTGGTACGACCACATTGGGCCCTGTATGACTTTATTGTACTACAGTATTGAGCTGGTAGGACCACATTGGGCCCTGTATGACCTTATTGTACTATTGAGCTGGTACAACCACATGCGGCCCTGTATGACCTTATTGTACTACAGTATTTGGCTGGTAAGACCACATTGGGCCCTTTATGATTTTATTGTACTATTGAGCTGGTACGACCACATTGGGCCCTTTGTGACTTTATTGTACTACAGTATTGAGCTGGTACGACCACATTGGGCCCTGTATGACCTTATTGTACTATTGAGCTGGTACGATCACATTGGACTTGGTATGACCTTATTGTACTACAGTATTGAGCTGGTATGACCACATTGGGTCCTGTATGACCTTATTGTACTACAGTATTGAGCTGGTACGACCACATTGGGCCCTGTATGACCTTATTGTACTACAGTATTGAGCTGGTACGACCACATTGGGTACGGTATGACTTTATTGTGCTTTAGAGCTGGTACGACCACATTGGGCCCTGTATGACATTATTGTACTATTGAGCTGGTACGGCCACATTGGGCCCTGTATGACTTTTTTGTGCTATTGAGCTGGTACGACCACATTGGGCCCTGTATGACCTTATTGTACTACAGTATTGTGCTGGTACGATCACATTGGGCCCTGTATGACCTTATTGTGCTACAGTGTTGAGCTGGTACGATCACATTGGTCCCTGTATGACCTTATTGTGCTACAGTGTTGAACTGGTACGACCACATTGGGCCCTGTATGCCCTTATTGTACTATAGAGCTGGTACGACCACATTGGGACCTGTATGACCTTATTGTACTATTGAGCTGGTACGACCACATTGGACCCTGTATGACCTTATTGTGCTTTTGAGCTGGTACGGCCACATTGGGCGCTGTATGACCTCATTGTACTATTGAGCTGGTACGACCACATTGGGCCCTGTATGACTTTATTGTACTACAGTATTGAGCTGGGTCGACCACATTGGGCCGTGTATGACCTTATTGTACTATTGAGCTGGTACGACCACATTGGGCCCTGCATGACTTTATTGTACTATTGAGCTGGTACGACCACATTGGGCTCTGTATGACCTTATTGTACTACAGTATTTAGCTGGTACGACCACATTGGGCCCTGTATGCCCTTATTGTACTATAGAGCTGGTACGACCACATTGGGACCTGTATGACCTTATTGTACTATCGAGCTGGTACGACCACATTGGGACCTGTATGACCTTTTTGTGCTACAGGATTGAGCTGGTACGACCACATTGGGCCCTGTGTGACTTTATTGTACCACAGTATTGAGCTGGTACGACCACATTGGACCCTGTATGACCTTATTGTGCTTTTGAGCTGGTACGGCCACATTGGGCGCTGTATGACCTCATTGTACTATTGAGCTGGTACGACCACATTGGGTCCTGTATGACCTTATTGTACTATAGTATTGAGCTGGTACGACCACATTTGGCCCTGTATGACATTATTGTACCACAGTATTGAGCTGGTACGACCACATTGGGCCCTGTGTGACCTTATTGTACTATTGAGCTGGTACGATCACATTGGACACTGTATGACCTTATTGTACAACAGTATTGAGCAGTATTGAGCTGGTACGACCACATTGGGCCCTGTATGACCTTAGTGTACTACAGTATTGAGCTGGTACGACCACATTGGGTCGTGTATGACCTTATTGTACTATAGTATTGAGCTGGTACGACCACATTGGGCACTGTATGACATTATTGTACCACAGTATTGAGCTGGTACGACCATATTGGGCCATGTATGACCTTATTGTACTACAGTATTGAGCTGGAACGACCACATTGGGACCTGTATGACCTTATTGTACTACAGTGTTGAGCTGGGACGACCACATTGGGCCCTGTATGACCTTATTGTACTCCAGTGTTGAGCTGGTACGACCACATTGGGCCCGGTATGACCTTATTGTACTCCAGTGTTGATCTGGTACGACAACATTGGGCCCGGTATGACCTTATTGTACTATTGAGCTGGTACGACCACATTGGGCCTTGTATGACCTTATTGTACTACAGTATTGAGCTGGTACGACCACATTTGGCCCGGTATGACCTTATTGTACTCCAGTGTTGAGCTGGTACGACAACATTGGGCCCGGTATGACCTTATTGGACTACAGTGTTGAGCTGGCACGACCACATTGGGCACTGTATGACATTATTGTACCACAGCATTGAGCTGGTACGACCATATTGGTCCCTGTATTACCTTATTGTACTACAGTATTGAACTGGTACGACCACATTGGGCCCTGAATACAGTATTGAGCTGGTACGACCAAATTGGGCCCTGTATGACCTTATTGTACTGCTGATCTGGTACGACCACATTGGGTACGGGATGACTTTATTGTGCTTTAGAGCTGGTACGACTACATTGGGCCCTGTATGACCTGTATGACCTTATTGTACTACGGTGTTGAGCTGGTACGACCACATGGGGCCCTGTATGACCTTATTGTAGTATTGAGCTGGTACGACCACATAGGGCCCTGTATGACTTTATTGTACTACGGTATTGAGCTGGTAGGACCACATTGGGGCCTGTATGACTTTATTGTACTACGGTATTGAGCTGGTAGGACCACATTGGGCCTTGATTGTACTACAGTATTGAGCTGGCACGACCACATTGGGCCCTGTATGGCCTTATTGTACTACAGTATTGAGCTTCTACGACCCCATTGGGCCCTGTATGACCTTTTCGTACTACAGTATTGAGCTGGTACTACCACATTGGGCCCTGTATGACCTTCTTGTGCTACAGTGTTGAGCTGGAAAGACCACATTGGGCCCTATGTATTGAGCTGGTACGACCACATTGTGCCCTGTATGACATTATTGTACTACAGTATTGAATGACCTTATTGTACTACAGTGTTTAGCGGGTACGACCACATTGGGCCCTGTCTGACCTTATTGTACTACAGAGTTGAGCTGGTACGACCACATTGGGTGCTGCATGACTTTATTGTACTATTGAGCTGGTACGAACACATTGGACCCTGTATGACCTTATTGTGCTTTTGAGCTGGGACGGCCACATTGGGCGCTGTATGACCGTATTGTACTATTGAGCTGGTACGACCACATCCGGCCCTGTATGACCTTATTGTACGACAGTATTGAGCTGGTACGACCAAATTGGGCCCTGTATGACCTTATTGGACTACAGTGTTGAGCTGGTACGACAACATTGGGCCCGGTATGACCTTATTGGACTACAGTGCTGAGCTTGTACGACCACATTGGGCCCGGTATGACCTTATTGGACTACAGTGTTACTACAGTATTGAGCTGGTACGTCCACATTGGTCCCTGTAAGACTTTATTGTACTACAGTATTGAGCTTGGACGACCACATTGGGCCCTGTATGACATTATTGTACTACAGTATTGAATGACCTTATTGTACGACAGTATTTGGCTGGTAAGACCACCTTGGGCCCTTTATGATTTTATTGAACTATTGAGCTGGTACGACCACATTGTGCCCTGTATGGTACTACAGTATTGAGCTGGTACAACCACATTGGGCCCTGTATGACTGACCTTATTGTACTACACTATTGAGTTGGTTCGACCACATTGGGCCCTGAATGACCTGATTGTACTATTGAGCTGGTTTGACCAGATTGGGCCCTGTATGACCTTATTGAACTACAGTGTTGGGCTGGTACGACCATATGGGGCCCTGTATGACCTTATTGTAGTATTGAGCTGGTACGACCCCATTGGGCCTTGTATGACCTTATTGGACTACAGTGTTGAACTTGTACGACCACATTGGGCCCTGCATGACCTTATTGTACTACAGTATTTGGCTTGTGTATTGAGCTGGTATGACCACATTAGGCCCTGTATGACCTTATTGTACTACAGTGTTGAGCTGGTACGACCCCATTGGGCCTTGTATGACCTTATTGGACTACAGTATTGGGCCGGTACGACCATATTGGGCGCTGTATGACCTTATTGGACTACAGTGTTGAGCTAGTACGACCACATTGGGCCCTGTACGACCTTTTTGTACTACAGTATTGAGCTGGTAGGACCACATTGGGCCTTGTATGACCTTATTGTACTATTGATCTGGTACGATCACATTGGACCCTGTATTGAGCTGGTACGACCACATTGTGCCCTGTATGACATTATTGTACTACAATATTGAGCTGGTACGACCACATTGGACCCTGTATGACCTTATTGTGCTTTTGAGCTGGGACGGCCACATTGGGCGCTGTATGACCGTATTGTACTATTGAGCTGGTACGATCACCTTGGACCCTGTATGACCTTATTGTGCTTTTGAGCTGGTACGGCCACATTGGGCGCTGTATGACCTTATTGGACTACAGTGCTGAGCTGGTACGACCACATTGCGCCCTGTATGACCTTTTTGTACTACAGTATTGCGCTGGTACGACCACATTGGGCCCGGTATGACCTTATTGGACTACAGTGCTGAGCTTGTACGACCACATTGGGCCCTGCATGACCTTATTGTACTACAGTATGTATGACCTCATTGTACTATTGAGCTGGTACGAACACATTGGGCCCTGTATGACTTTAGTGTACTACTGTATTGAGCTGGTACGTCCCCATTGGGCCCTGTATGTACTTATTGTACTACAGTATTGCGCTTGTACGACCACATTTAGCCCTGAATGACCTTTTTGTACTACAGTATGGGCCCTGTATGACCTTATTGTACGTACGACCACATCCGGCCCTGTATGACCTTATTGTCCTACAGTGTTGAGCTGGTACGACCATATTGGTCCCTGTATTACCTTATTGTACTACAGTATTGAACTGGTACGACCACATTGGGCCCTGTATAACACATTGGGCCCTGTATGACCTTTTCGTACTACAGTATTGAGCTGGTACGTCCACATTGGTCCCTGTAAGACTTTATTGTACTACAGTATTGAGCTGGTTCGACCACATTGGGACCTGTATGACCTTATTGTGCTATTGAGCTGGTACGACCACATTGTGCCCTGTATGACATTATTGTACTACAATATTGAGCTGGTACGACCACATTGGGCACTGTATGCCCTTATTGTACTATAGAGCTGGTACGACCACATTGGGCTCTGTATGACCTTATTGTACTATAGTATTGAGCTGGTACGACCACACCTCATTGTACTATTGAGCTGGTACGAACACATTGGGCCCTGTATGACCTTATTGTACTACAGTATTGAGCTTCTACGACCACATTGGGCCCTGTATGACCTTTTTGTACTACAGTATTGAGCTGGTACGACCACATTGGGCCCTGTATGACCTTATTGTACTACAGTATTGAGCTTCTACGACCACATTGGGCCCTGTATGACCTTATTGTACTACAGGATTGAGCTTCTACGACCACATTGGGCCCTGTATGACCTTATTGTGCTACAGTGTATTGGGTCCTGTATGACCTTATTGTACTACAGTATTGAGCTTCTACGACCCCATTGGGCCCTGTATGACCTTTTTGTACTACAGTATTGAGCTGGTACGACCACATTAGGCCCTGTATGACCTTATTGTACTATTGAGCTGGTACGATCACATTGGACTTGGTATGACCTTATTGTACTACACTATTGAGTTGGTACGACCACATTGGGCCCTGTGTGACCTTATTGTACTACAGTGTTGAGCTGGTACGACCACATTGGGCCCTGTATGCCCTTATTGTACTACAGTGTTGAGCTGGTACGACCACAGTGGGCCCTGTATGACCTTATTGTGCTATGGAGCTGGTACGGCCACATTGGGGCCTGTATGACCTCATTGTACTATTGAGCTAGTACGACCACATTGGGCCCTGTATGACCTATTGGGCCCTGTATGACCTTATTGTGCTTTAGAGCTGGTACGACCACATTGGGCCCTGGATGACCTTATTGTACTATTGAGCTGGTACGATCACATTGGACTTGGTATGACCTTATTGTACTACACTATTGAGTTTGTACGACCACATTGGGCCCTGTGTGACCTTATCGTACTACAGTGTTGAGCTGGTACGACCACATTGGGTCCTGTATGACTTTATTGTGCTTTAGAGCTGGTACGACCACATTGGGCCCTGCATGACCTTATTGTGCTACAGTGTTGAGCTGGTACGATCACATTGGGCCCTGTATGACCTTATTGTGCTATTGAGCTGGTACGGCCACATTGGGGCCTGTATGACCTCATTGTACTATTGAGCTGGTACGACCACATTGGGCCCTGTATGACTTTATTGTACTATTGAGCCGGTACGACCACATTGGGCCCTGTTTGACCTTAGTGTACTATCGAGCTGGTACGACCACATTGGGACCTGTATGACCTTATTGTACTACAGTGTTGAGCTGGTACGACCACATTGGGCCCTGAATGACCTGATTGTACTATTGACCTGGTACGACCACATTGGGCCCTGTATGACCTTATTGTGCTACAGTGTTGAGCTGGTACGACCACATTGGGCCCTGAATGACCTGATTGTACTATTGAGCTGGTACGTACTATAGAGCTGGTACGACCACATTGGGACCTGTATGACCTTATTGTACTACAGTGTTGAGCTGGTACGACCACATTGGACCCTGTATGACCTTATTGTGCTATTGAGCTGGTACGGCCACATTGGGCCCTGTATGACCTCATTGTACTATTGAGCTGGTACGACCACATTGGGCCCTGAATGACTTTATTGTACTACAGTATTGAGCTGGTTCGACCACATTGGGCCCTGTATGACCTTATTGTGCTATTGAGCTGGTACGACCACATTGGGCCCTGCATGACTTCATTGTACTATTGAGCTGGTACGACCACATTGGGCTCTGTATGACTTTTTTGTACTACAGTATTGAGCTGGTTCGACCACATTGGGACCGGTATGACCTTATTGTGCTATTGAGCTGGTCCGACCACATTGGGTCCTGTATGACCTTATTGTACTATTGAGCTGCTACGACCCCATTGGGACCTGTATGACTTTATTGTACTTTTGAGCTGGTACTACAACATTGGGCCCAGTATGACCTTATTGTACTATAGTTTTGAGCTGGTACGACCATATGGGACCCTGCATGACTTTATTGTACTATTGAGCTGGTACGACCACATTGGGCCCTGTATGACCTTATTGTACTACAGTTTTGAGCTGGGACGACCATATTGGGCCCTGTATGACCTTATTGTACTATTGAGCTGCTACGACCCCATTGGGACCTGGTACGACCACATTGGGCCCTGTAAGACCTTATTGTACTACAGTTTTGAGCTGGTACGACCACATTGGGCCCTGTATGACTTTATTGTACTACAGTATTGAACTGGTACGACCACATTGGGCCCTGTATGACCTTATTGTACTATAGTTTTGAGCTGGGACGACCATATTGGTCCCTGTATGACCTTATTGTACTACAGTGTTGGGCTGGTACGACCATATTGGGCCCTGTATGACCTTATTGTACTACAGTATTGAGCTGGTACGACCACATTGAGCCCTGTATGACCTTATTTGGTGGATGGGTCTGTCAAACTACCGTTTTTGTGTGCTAATAGGCCGTAAGGGCTACTGTGTTATCTGGTATGACCTTATTGTGTTGATTGGCCGTTACGGCTACCGCTTGACCCTATATGACCTTATTGTGTTGATTGGCCGTTGGGGCTACTGTGTGACCCTATATGACTTTTTTGTGCTAATAGGCCGTTAGGGCTACTGTGTTATCCTTTGTGACCTTATTGTGTTGATTGGCCGTTACGGGTACCGCTTGAACCTATATGACTTTTTTTGTGCTGGTCGGCCGTTAGGGCTACTGTGTTTGTGTGACCCTATATGACTTTTATGTGCTGATAGGCCTTGATGAATACCGTGTGGTTATCGTGTTGATTGGTCATTAGGGCTACCGTAGAGATCCCTGTACCATCCCCTAGTGCTGAAGAGCCTTCAAAGCTACTGTATTAAACTCCTTATGATCGTTATGACTTGATGATCAGATCAGATAAAATAAAGGATAGGACACTTAAGATACAGCGTAAGAACACATATCAAAAACAGAAAAGAACACGCGAACTTTTGTCTCTTAAATGAACTTTTATTGACAAGGAATAACGAAACGTTTTCTAAATAAAAACAGTAATACATATCAAGATATACCTAGCAGGCAAGAAGGCAAAAATTGAATGATCTTGGTCTCTAAATCATTAACTACCATTTTATAGAGGTAAGTGACGCAGAAATCCGTCTGCTGATAGCGACAATGTCTGTAGTTACTGACACGTTTTACCGTCACCGGTAGAATAGGTTTTAATGTCAGTCTGTTAGTCGTGTACTCTAATATCCTCCTACAGTTTTACAATCTCTCATCTAAAGCGGGGTTTTATTGGAGTGTTACAGACTTTCGTCTACATTATGAAGGTGAGAGTCGTGTGTTGAGCTATCGGCAGGTTGACTGTAAATATTTTGAACTTTTTAATCCTCTACTGGTACTTTCTCCCCCTCCGGTCCTCCCTTTATCCAACCCCGTACACTTTCCTGAACCCGGTATGCATTTTATTCACCAATTTATTTTATTGATTCACTTTGTAAAGACTACATTTATTTGCCAACAGTGGTGACATGATTTTGATCAACTTATATTAATCCCTGTTGATGGTCCGGATGGTAACACGCAGGGAGTATTTATTTTATAAAATTAAACTTTATTTTATTTGAAAACAGTCATGAACCAGTTGTTTCAGCTCCAGTTATTAATCGCCCGTGTTGGCCAAGATGTAAGAGCACCGAGAGTCTTAATGTGGCAGGAAACCGGAGTACCAGAAGAAAACCACGGGGTCGGGAGATGACCATTTCTCGTAGAAATGTTTATATTAAAATAACGACAAGATCTTGTGTCACGTCCGGTAGATACACAACATACTATATATAGACGTCCGTCACGTCAACTCTTCTCCCCCAAGCTATCGTTTATTTTTGACGTTAGTGAAATATCCCTGTCTCTCTCCTTTCGCTTCACCGTCGTTAAATCTGCCGAACTCATCCTATCCCTAGCTGTGATAATGTAGCTTCTGACGACGAGACAGAGCAGACCGGGTATAGTATTAGTACTAATCCTATTCCCAGCCTCCTTTTAACATCCAAAGACCATCTTATTTATTCTCTGCCTCTGCCTCTGTCTTTGGGTGGGAGGAAACCGGAGGACTCGGAGAAAACCCACGTGGTCGGGCAGGCGATCCCCATACCTTTTCACGTCCGGTCGAGGAATCGAACCCCGGCCACCTTGGTGAAAGGCAAGTGCGATATCCACTGCACCACCGGACCACCCATCGAGTAATTATCCACATACACAGATTATAAATATAAAGACAATAAAGATCTCACAACCATTTCCAATGCCAAAGTTGCCACACTGTAATCAGTTTAAAGAGTCACACCGCGAACATTTTCATTCGCAAAAATCTACAATGTTACAGTATTTCACGAAAATTACCAGTGAAGTAAACTAATAAATTGCTTCATACGACAGATTTAATCGTGCAGAGTTTCGCCAAATTCATTTCCATATACACAACATTTATCATTCATGTTCTCACATTATTATTTATGAATGGAAATATTTTTAGAATTTAGATCGAACTTGATTTAAACATCTATTTTAGACGGTAACATTGGTGATAACATTTCTGTCAAGCCAATTTGTGAAAAAAATAGTATGCGGTAAAGTTGATATAATTTTTAAAGTACGTGTATTTTTAGCTGACATAATTAATACTGTGAAAGACTATAATTAAAATAGTCTTATTAGCAGATGTTATCTTATTTCTCATCGCGTGTCGAAATTTGACACAGATAATCCACGACCAGCTCCCCCTAATTATAATCTGAGGAATAATCTGGTCCAATAATTCCATATTATGTCCGAATACCTTCCCCTATGACATAGACATGTGTCCCCCCTGCTAATCCCCCTTTTACGGCAAACTTCGCCCCTAATATGTGTTACTATAGGGTTAAACCTCCGGATCGCATTTCCCTATTCACTAGGTAGGGGGCGTTCCACCGTGAATAGACTATCCACGTCAGTAACACGAACCTTGACACCCAATCGATACAGATCAATAAACGATCAGATCGATTATCGATTTAAATACTGAGCAACGTAAAGTACATTCTTAATATGTACATGCGTATTTATTTTTGGTTGTTGGAAAGTACAATTTAAATAGAAATGTTTATATTAAAATAACGACAAGATCTTGTGTCACGTCCATTAGACATACACAACACACGATGTATAGAAATCGCACAGAAAAAACTACACTGGTATAAATGTTTCGGCTAAGCCAGTAAATTTAGAACTAGTCAGTCTTTATTTAAAATTAAGATTTGAAGATATTGTTTTTATGAATTTTGAACAACTTAAATCAATATTATTAGCTTCATGTTAACTCGTCAACATTTTTGTTTCCGAAAAATAAAAAAGTTACGTAACTTCGACGATACGATAACTTAATTCACTTACGGTCAACAGAGGTAAACAGGGGTCAACAGGGGTCAGTAATTTTGTGGATTATTCAACAGGTGATCATCGTAACGTCGCTACACGGTAAAAGGGTTAGCTCTCCTCCCGCTTTCGCGAGATACAAAATATCTAAAGAAAAAAAATCGCTTTACATTAAGTTAAAAAACTCCATTAAAGTTAGCTACGGTTCCCTTATATCATTGTCCGATATTTTTGTGATTATTTAGGGTCATTGTCCGGTGGTCTATGGTACTATCTCACACCTCTCTGTGTTTTTTCCCCTATAGAGTAACCTCCCCTTATATTTTGTTTTAGCTACAACTTCCGATGCCTGTGTAGTCTCGTTCAACCAGACTCTTGATCACTTGTAATTCCGCAGACAAGAAGAGTCTGGTTGAACGAGAATAATGCCTAGGTAGCTCAGTGGGTTAGAGCGATGGTATAGCAATCTGAAGCCCAGGGTTCGACTCCCGGTCTAGCACCGCTCACTTTTTACACTCAGAACACTGTTGTTGATATTGTTTTGTTTATATCCTCTTTATTATAATTATAAGTTACGCGATGTATACATTTCTTTTTAAAAAATATTTATCCAACAATTGTTGCATGCCGGGAGTAAAAGTTTCGGACGAGGATCCTAAATTAAATAAATTCTTAAATCTTCACTTTTCGCTGCATGCATTGATATACCTCTGCTTCACGGTACAACAATGGAATAGACTGTAAGCTATATAGTACAATCGTCTTTCAACAAGACAATGTAAAAGACTGCAATACACTGTCCACTAGAAGCTGACATTATGACACGTTATTATACTTCGTTAGACGTGTATCTGCATGTTGTACATGTTGAAGTTTAGATGCACCCCCCCCCCCCCCCCCCCCCCCAAGAAAAAGATGTTGAACAATCCGCTTTTCGTTAATTCATAAATAAATTCAGAGCGCGTACAGAATTACAACCGCCGACAGTGGAGCATGGAGAAAATGTTAGAAACTATTAAAGATGTTTTGAGATATACATGCATTGATTTCCTTTTCTAACACAAACATTGATTCTGTTCCTCCTATTCAATATTGTCGGTAGAGGTCGTATGACCCTGTGTGTTGTACTAGTATACTAAACCATGGATTTAGACTTATTTATAGAGTTGTCGTATAATGCAACGTCACCGCGGTTTACAAACAGATATACAAATGTGTATGTGGAATGTATGGAATTATGTGTACCATGTTATGCGGAGATAAGTATTTCGTTTCAACATCCTTGGTCCGGAATTCCAAACATCTTTTCTGATATTTTCCGACCCCCACTCCCCGTTACCCCGCATCCAATCCAAATTCAGTTTCCAAGCCTAGGGCCTCTCATCCCATTTCTCGCCTTCACTTCACAAAATATACTACCTATATGTCTAAGGTTTCACTTCCACTTCCCACCTGTTTATACCTCTCCTAGTCTTGACGCCTATATCCCCCTTTCCAACTGACCCCTTTCCCGCTTTTAGTCTCCTTTCCCCCATCGCACACTTTAATTATTAAATTAAATAGTCGGCTTCACTCCCATTTTCCGCCCAACTTCCATTTTGCCGCCTAACTTTTCATTTTTAAGCTTTCTATCCCTTTTTTCTTGTCTCCAAACCCGTTTTTTTCGTTCCGTTTCCCTTTTTCGTATTTCCCTCTTTCCTTTTCCCTCCCCTTCTCTATTTTCCTTCCCAGCCTCAATCCATCACCCGCCCCCTTGCAAGTCTTCCCATTTCAACCACTACTTTCTACTTCGATTTCGCGCCAACCTTCTTCTCTCCCCTTCTCCGCCGTTGATAATCACCCCTCCCATCTACAATGTATACATAAACGGGTTTATTATGATAATTGAAGGGGTATACACAACGTTTGACCTCTGACCTTGTGTGTATTGAATCATTACACATTACAGTAAACATGTTTAGTGGCTCACAAAGCCTACCCCACACCTCTGTCACCACCAGCTAAGTATGACATATCACAGGTATCTTGTAAGGTCTTTAGATCAAGTAACCGACTAATTTTCCAGTAGTTCTTGTGAAGTACTGGACTCCCTGACTGACTGTGTGGGGCGCCCTCCAGCGGCGAGTTATGTCGGTAGAGGTACGGCAACGTCGAACTATCTCTGAGATCGCTGTAATTATATTAGGTGATTAATAAACGTTAATTAGACGCGGACAATACCATAGGTATGCTAATCTACCTCCAATTAGCTCCGTCATCGATTTGGTCATTGTCATCGACATTCTCCTCAGATATTTGTCCTACAATCATCGTCTCGGTGTAGACCTCGTCGCTGTTATGTCTCAATTTAAAATCCTCTCACGGTTCTCCGACTACACTCAAATTACTACTGTCCACCTGTAATGTCCTTATTTAACCATTTACCCTCCGAATGACCCAGCCCGTCCCTTTCTCCTCCTGAGGACACACCCTCCGTTTTTACCTTGATCTTACCCAACCCACCTCTCTATGTCCCCCTTAAACCTCCCAACTACTCTGGACCCATTTCCATTTCTTCCAGCTCTTCCTGACCCCTGACCCATATCTTACTGTCCATAGTCTGACCCCTGAACCCTTTCTTACTGTCCATACTCTGACCTCCCGTCTTCACTCGTACTTCTTCTTTAACGTCCCCATTCCTATTATACTCTCTGCCCTGTCTCTTACATCTACATGCTTCCCCCTTTCCCTTTAATACCTACCTGCAACCTCCTGACACATATACTCAATACTTTTCCTCACCAATAGATCTTAACTCTCCCACCAATCCTCTCCTTCCCTTACTCTCTATCTCAAACACTCTCACCCCCAACGCAAACCCTACCCCACTCCTACCCCCAAACAACATCATTCATAAAATACCCTATCACCCGCCCTACCCACCCTTTGGCCATTTTGTTACTCGTCCCCGACCCCATGCGTTACAGATTGTATGTGGCACGAGTCTACGTGGTGTGTGTTTCAAATCCATTTCCGTTTCTGTACTCACTTCCGGTTCCACCTACGCCTCTGCATTTTTCGTTGTTGTGTTTACCGGTGAGTTGGTTTTTCTTGTTTATTATCAGCGCTGTACTATTTTGTTATGTTTTTATCCTCTTTAAATTATAAATAAATTTACGTTTTTGTCAAAGATCACAAAAGTATATAAAAATATATCAAAAGTACACAACGATTCCTTTGAGGTAATCCTGTCAATGAGCGGACGTGATGTTCACACGCTAATTCCTTTACTCAATGCACGTTTACGCCTGAAAACCTAAATAGAAACAGATCTAAATTTTGAAAAAATGCCAGGTGGAAATGTGAGAAAGTGAGAAAATACTGGAAACTCTATTTATTTCTTATATAGAAACATAAAACTTGCACTTTTAGATTAATGTAATGTGTTCTATCAAGCTAATCGGGAGTTTAAAGAAAAGCACGTGCTCACGCGTATAAAAATGTAATCGCGTGACAACATTCGTTTGACCTCTTGTCGTTACCTGGTTATCTGTCTGTGTGTCATTGGCTAAATACGACATACATCCGATTATCATTAACACAATGTAGGTATAGCTAAGGACTGCACGCTAGCTGTAAATAATCGGGGACGTAGAGCGTGAAATTATTCTGTTGCGCACGTGTGTACTTTAAGCGACATGGGTTTACCTTGTATGAATGCGAGGCTGATATTTACGAGCTAGGAAAGGTACATATTTTATGTCGGTAAAAGTACATACCAGATCTGTTATTATTTTGAAATAGGAGAAACGTAAAATCATCCGCGTATCTCTGAATCTTCCACAAACGTTTTATCGCTATTTCTTCCCTTTGCTCATGCGCATCTTTATTTTGCACTTTTAAGATGAGAAAAAGTCTATTGCTTTTTCAATAATAAAACATTCATTTAATTGGGGGTAAGTTTAATAGCGACATATTTTGTAGAAATTAGCCCGTAGTATTGAAAGTACCTGTTGATTTATAATGCAAGGTTCACCGTGTGTTTACCGTGTAGGTACTTTCCCTGTGATTTACTCCGACACGTTATGGCGGGTGTTTATCTCGGCTAGGGTGTGTCGTAAAGTACAACTATTGGCATTAAGGGGTGTTTCGAGGTGACTGTATTTAAGGAGGTCATTGTACCCCTACCACTCTTAAGGGTGGGTGTACTACAGTATCTGCCATTTTAAAGGAACATTTCAGCACGTAGGCCATATCGCTTTACTCCGTTTCTTCTATTTACTCTTCTTCTTCTTCTTCTTCTTCTTCTTCTTCTTTTCCTGCAGTGAAATTTCCCCATCGTTTTCTCAGAAAATGTAAGTCGAATTCCAATTAAACTTCTCATAAGTACTAGAACACATGCCTAGATGTCCAAGACACATTTTATTGCAGTTTCGCACCCACGATGATCCCACCATCTCTGATCTCTGATTGGTCGAAATTTAGATATTGACCGATTGCAATCAGACTTGGTATGTACATGTATCATGCCGTAACAAACAGCATAGTGACTTCCGTTTGCATCATTTAGGGCTCCGGGAATTGTTATCAACATATGATACAGCGCCCTATCTAGCTAGAATAAGACACTCTAAAGCGCTTTACAGTACATAGATTTACAAGTAAAACAATAAGCATACACATATATTAATGCAATTTTGAGGAAATTGTAGGAGCTGCCTTATCAGGCGCTAACCACTAGTCCTATGCCACCTGGCTAATATCTCCCTATGTCTGTATGCATGCGTGTGTGCTGGAGATGTATTGTGTTCTGTTTGTAGTGGGACCGTGCTTTCAATCATTTATAGTGCCACCTCACTTGAATTCTATAGCACAGATACCGCAACATCCATCCCAGACCATGTTATTCTCCACCTGGGTTGTTGGAGTTGGTTTGGGGACTTTTGTAACGGCCGCAGTTTCAGTTAGAACTTGTAACTTGATGCAATATGTTACCTTACACATTGTAATAAACGAGCGCTTTCTCCAGTTGTCTCCCTTTAAATTTTATTGTATTTAATAAAAATATTCATTACATTAATGATGTCTTAACGTTAAATTTTACATAATTGCAACGAAAATTAATAACTAAATATACACGTCATTGGGTTAAAAATAATCCTTTAGATAATAATTATACTCGTGTTCCTGTGCATAATTTAAAAATATAAAATTTGAAAATTTAATATATATATAGGGAGCGATTGAAGTGCAAGAATGTACACATAAAAGGTTTGTGTCTTAATTTTAAACAAATTGATTGATTGATTGATTGATTGATTGATCGGACACTAGAAATTGAACAGGGACATAAAGTGATATCAACTCATCTGTTGAAGCTTCCGATACACTTTTATCTTTTAACTTTTAACTCTTTTAAGCATAGAGCTACAATGTATAGAGCACTTGAGTGATTCATACATTTAGACAAAGGAAACACTTGTAATGTATGATATATTAGCATGTATGTATGTTATAGGCTCCGGTCTTTGAACTTTTATCAGACCTTAAGCATGAGATTTACGCTCTCTGTGATATTTCATGTATTGTACTATATTAATGCATGTCATTTTGTCATCAATTTCATAACTTATATTTTAGGTGTAATATATGATTAATTTATATGACATGTTGGTTTTATTTTAAGGATTACTATGTAAAACCAACACATTTTACTAATATAGAGGACCTGAGGGAGATAAACCTTTTGCTAAATCAGGGTTTAATCTTCAATAAATAAAGTTTTTTATTATAACACAGAAGATCCGCATGCTTTATTAAGACTCCTCAGTTTTGAGTTATGTCAGTATCAAGGTTTTTACTTTAAACACAAGCAATGCACGTACATTGTATCAAACGTGAACGTGACGCATCGTTTCAAGGTCGACTGGTCCGTTTATTATTCTAAAATAAAACATATAAAGATCTGCATGACTTCACGTGTAACTTTAAAAGGTTTTACAACTAAACAACTGATTTCTACATTTATTTAAATTATGAACGATGCCTCTAACGATTTCTCAGTTTAGAACTCTTTTGAAATGGAGGTATATAAAGGTAATGTAGCATGTATCTTAAGGATCGCCAAGTGCCAAGTCATATTAATTCCGTCTTTGCGTATTGCAGAGTTGTCTTCTCTTGTGAGCAGGTGTTGATTGTTACGTCATTGGTTTGTGTGTCAAAAATTGATGACGTTACTCTCACAAACAAATGACGTTACAATCAATACCTATTCCTAAGGGCAGATAACTCTGCAATACGAAAAGACGGAATACGGGTCAAAACAAGACGGCATTTATACTGATATAAATAAATAATGCTTGAAAAAAAATCTTTTTTGAATTTTGTATCTCAAAAATTGCAATTTTTGCTATTAACATTTTGTTATTGAACAGTATAAGACTGTACTACGGGCGCCGGAATGGGTGATCGAGATAAATGTTATGTCGTTATAACGACTTATTGTTAATGTCGATTTTACGAGATGTGACGTCATTATTACAACATGATTTACACTAATGGAAGTTATAAATGACAATCATAGGAAAATTAATATATATAAAGGTTATTTACAAATAATAATTAAAAAAAATCGATATGTTAAACTAACTATCCTTTTAAACAATAACTGTCTACTTTAGTACTATTGTACAGCAATTGTAGTAATTCAGGCAAAGTCTGGTTTTATTGTGAAGAGTTCGCGTTTTATTACCCTCAGTCTGTGGGTACTTACTTTGTTAATAGATCTACCCTTGTTTTATGAAGTACTTTAAAGAAACAAAAAACTTAAAAATCTTAGTACATGTTGAGAGCAGTGAGCTCGGAGACGACGTGAAACAGCAGTGAGGTAGACCTATGTGTCTGTTCATATATCGTCTAGGGAGATACCTTATAGATAATGGCATGATAAACCAAGGTACGTTTTGTTTTTAGTTTGTTTTTGGTTTAACGCCTTCAGGACAAACAAAAGTCCTTAAAAATAGTCGTTGTTATTCCTTGTTTAACGTTAAGCTTTAAGGGGAATGGCAACAACTGGTTCACTCTTTGTCAGTATAATGTGACCGGGCTGTGCTTGGTGCCTTCGGCATGGTATTTCAATGAGATATCACTATAATGTTGGCATCAGATCCGCGCTATCACAATAAGGCAAGGACACACGCTGTCTCCTGCATTCACACACTCAAACACGCATACATTACACACATGGAGACACGTCCTTAAATGACCTTAGCTGTTAATAGGACAAAATATAACCAAATCGTTACAGCTTAGGTCATGCGAAATCGGATGCCTAGGGAGACAGCGCCAACAAAGATGGAGTACAAAAGTGAGAAAAGAAAGGAGACTAGGTGTCGCAATGAGGCAGTAGGGTAATTCTGGTTCTTTGATGTTCTCTCCACATTAGTCGCCTCTTACATTGTGTAGTGGGGTACAGCAAGCCAATTCTTCCTCTGAACATGTATGTGTAGACATACCGGTGGTTCCTTGTTCGATTCTTAGTGTAATCATATGGTGTCTGGGTGATCGGGGGGCAGTGGATAGGCCACTCGCTTTTCACCAAGGCGATCGGGGTTCAATTCCCCAATCGGACATGAAAAGGTATGGGGTTCACTTGCCCGACTACGTGGGGTTTCTCCAGGTACTCCGGTTTCCAACATTAAGACCCCATGCGCGCTAATAGCCGGGCCAACAAGAGTGATTAGTATCAGTTGAAAAAAATATTTTTTTCATAATTGTTGTAAAATAAATAAGTGTAAAATATATAGAAGGTGTCTGATACATTAGTTTGACTAACTGATATTTTATTCACCACCTTGGTGTTGGTATATGAGTATTTGGTATGGTTTTTCCTTATTAATGACATTTTATGTTGAAGCGGTCAGAACGTATAGCTGTGTGGGCGTTATCTATCAGTTTGTCTTCATCCATATCATGATGACGCCCAAGTTTGACAGGTTTATGAACGAGGTGCTTTATTTGGATTACAATGAGTCGAATATGTTTCCAAACCAATAGACTGGACATCTTGACCTTAACTCGTCGAGGGGATTAATGACCAGTGGTCGTATTGACGTCACGATGGTCATCGACTATCACGTGTTCTTACATATATATTTCCTTGTATCTGTCATGTATACCACCTTTCTGCTTTCATTAGGTATGCATGAAACACTTCTGTAGATTTTGAAATAATGATATGTTGTTAACCACTATATGTTGTTATGAGGCGACCAATGTTGTTTCTTCTGCAGAAACGAGGTCTGCAGGAACAAAAAAAAACACAAAAAACAAAAAAAAATAACAAAAAACCTCTTGTGGTTCTAAAATATGCCTTTTCGATGTTTCGCATTTTCGCCCCGAAACGACAAGAGTGGTTTTTTTTTTAATTTTTTTCGTTGTGTCGTCTTTTCGAGGCAAAGAGACGAAACAACGAGAATAAAACAGTTTGCAGATGTTGTCTTTTTTCTTTTTGGAACGAAAACACGAAACAAAGAAATTGACACAAACAATCTACTAGCGTAATAGAAGACAGATTGGATCCCAGTCCATTTCTGTCTCAGTTCTGGGTTTTATTTCCGGCTGTATCTCAGTAACAACAGGTTCACCCGTTGTCAGTATAATGTGACCAGGCGGAATGCCGTGCTGGGTGCCTTCGGCATTGTATTTCAGTGAGATAGCATTATAAAGTCGGCATCAGTTCCGCGCTATCACAAGGAGGCAAGTACACCAACATACCCTGTCTCCGGCACACATACTCACAGGCACACATACACAACGCACATGGAGTCTTAGTGAAATGGCCTTAGCTGTTAATAGGAAAACCAAACCTCAACACTCGTGGCAAGTAATCATGCGAAAGACCGGCGAACTTTTCAGGTTATGTCATTTACCCTCAACCGTTCACATACTGTAAAATTAATTTAGCAATTACACTGCTCCAAATATCGTTCTAAATAACGATTGCAATTATTGAAGTGTTTGTTAGTGCGCCAATTCACCGATGCGCTTTTTTGTCAGTTCAATAATTCGCGAATATTTGAGCGCGCTTCAATAAGTACATATGCACTGTACATGGAGTGTCAGGACACTCATTCCTCTTTCCTTTTTTTCACTGTAAAGTATAGGAATGTATTTTCAAATTATGTAAAAAAAGTTTGAACTAACCACTTCACAACAAAAAGATCAAACCCGAGCGACCGGAAGACTCGAAACCAAGTTAATATCCCGTTCTTTTGAGTGATTGACACTCGAACCGGCACATTCAAGATATTTCGGACACTTGTCCCCAAAAGAACAAGATAACGTCCTTTTACAAAAACTATTTTGATCGAAAAGGGGTTATATCTTGTCTACTTGAACATTGGACACGCCTCGAGAGGTCGCGAGGTAATAAAGGTCATTTAGGAAGGACGCTCGTCTTGCGCTCTGTGGCATGGATGATCGTTGGAAACAAGGGAATGTTGACTGTGACAAATGTATGGGAAAACGTCAATGTCTCGTCATGTGGGCCAGTAGGTTAGGAGACACTGTACGTTTACGGTGCCACGCGACAGCGTCACATAAACAGATACTTTTAGAGACCCTTGGATCTTCCGGAGTTATCAATGACATTTCTAGAGTGTATTAAAAAGTCCACTAAAATGTCACCGTCGCTGTCCTAGTCTCTGTTTCTGACGTATCGAAGTGCGTATCGCTGATAGCTCTCATAGTCCGCGGATATACCTGTTCAGATTTACCTGTATAATTTGTATCTACAGCCCAGGTGTCATTCTACTTCATTAGGACTGTCAGCTAATTCAGTGTAGCTGATATACAGTGAAACCTGCTCGAGAGACAATCTCCACTTAACAGCAACCTTAATATGGATGGTAACTGGATCATCTGGGGTCCCGGGGGAGGGACCACATGTTTATATGTCCATGAACACACATTAAGGTACCCTTATACTACATGTAGTAGATAGAGTACATGCATATCATCGTCGTCGTCCTCCTCGTAAACATCATCATCATCATCATCCTCGTCTCCTCATTCTCTTTCTTCTTCTTCTTCTTCATCGTCGTCGCTTTCGTCCTCCTTCTCCTTCTCGTAATCATCATCAACATCATCACCATCATCCTGTTCTGATTCATATATATATATGTACCCACAGACATAACTTTACCTATATACAGGTAGATATGTACCCACATACATACCTTTACCTATATACAGGTAGATATGTACCCATATACATACCTTTACCTATATACAGGTACATATGTACCCACAGACATACCTTTACCTAAATACAGGTAGATATGTACCCACAGACATACCTTTACCTAAATACCGGTAGATATGTACCCACAGACATACCTTTACCTAAATACAGGTAGATATGTACTCACAGACGAACCCTTACCTATATACAGGTAGGTATGTACCCACAGACATATCTTTACCTATATACAGGTAGATATGTACCCACATACATACCTTTACCTATATATAGGTAAAGGTATGTGTGTGGGTACATATCTGCGGGTATATAGGTAAAGGGATGTCTGTGGATACAGATCTACCTGTATACAGGAAAAGGTATGTCTGTGCGTACATATCTACCTGCATATAGGTAAAGGTATTTCTGTGGGTACATATCTAGCTGTATATAGGTAAAGGCATGTCTGTGGATACAGATCTACCTGTATACAGGAAAAGGTATGTATGTGAGTACATATCTACCTTTATACAGGTAGATATTTACCCACAGACATTCCTTTACCTAAATACGGGTAGATATGTACCCCCAGCCATACCTTTACCTATGTACAGGTAGGTATGTCCCCACAGACATATCTTTACCTAAATACAGGCAGATATGTACCCACATAAATACCTTTACCTATAAACAGGTAGGTATGTAGCCACAGACATATCTTTCCCTATATACAGGTAGGAATGTATAAACAGACATATATACAGGTAGATACGTACCCAAAGACATACCTTTACCTTTATACAGGTAGATATTTACCCACAGACATTCCTTTACCTATATGCAGGTAGATATGTACGCACAGACATACCTTTTCCTGTATACAGGTAGATCTGTATCCACAGACATATCTTTCCCTATATACAGGTAGACATTTCCCCACAGACATACCTTGACCTATATACAGGTAGACATTTCCCCACAGACATACCTTTACCTATATACAGGTAGGTATGTACCACAGACGTACCTTTACCTATATACAGGTAGATATGTACCCACATACATACCTTTACCTATATACATGTACAGGTAGATATGTACCCACAGACATACCTTTACCTATATACAGGTAGGTATAACGTAACACAGATATACGGGTGAAATGTGAACTACAATACAGACACAAACACTTTAATAAGAAATCAGACACCAAGCTAAAAGTACACATAACCAGGTGGTATAGCCTTGTTTAACCACGTGACAGCAATACTAATTTTAATCAAATCTCTAAGAGGTGGCATGCATGATATATCTATTTCCTGATAAAAGTGCACACGTCATGGCCAGATGTCTAAGTATGGCACCTATTTGTAGGGCTATCCCTACATTTGATAAAATTTATGATATCTGAAAAGTGCATGCATTACTTATGATGTGTTTACTGCGGACCGGTCAGCTCGTCACATGTACTTTTACCGGTGTGGCCCCGCCTCCAACGACGACGTCACAACAGACCGAGTAAGAATTGGACGTATACGATTTCTGATAATGAAATTTAGTGGGAGTCGTTCCAGTTAGGTTTTTTTCCTTTCAGAAATACACAATCTCAAATGAATACGATACATACATTTAAAAAGAAGGAAGGGGAAATGGGGAGGATATAATACGGCAAAGATGGGTCCTAGATCTCACAAAACATGAAGGATGGATGTATATACATGTATATATACATCCCAATCAATGTCATGACAATGTCGTAGTAAAATGCTACTGTGTCCTAGAGATTTGAGGGGGAGAAGGGTTGGGTTGGGTTGGGTTGGGTTGGGGGGGGGACATTATTGTACTGTTCGATTATAGCGTATTTCATATGCTATATGTATATAATGCGTACAATTATAGTGTATTACATTGTAACATACTGTACTATTACAATGTATACAGTTGTATAACTTGCAGTACTATTATAATATATACAGTTGTATAATTTGCTGTACTATTATAATGTATACAGTTGTATAACTTGCTGTACTATTACAATGTATACAGTTGTATAACTTGCTGTACTGTTATAATGTATACAGTTGTATAACTTGCTGTAATATTATAATGTATACAGTTGTATAATTTGTTATACTATTATAATATATACAGCTGTATAATTTGCTGTACTGTTATAATGTATACAGCTGTATAATTTGCTGTACTATTATAATGTCTACAGTTGTATAACTTGCTGTACTATTATAATATATACAGTTGTATAATTTACTGTACTATTATAATGTAAACTGTTGTATAACTTGCTGTACTATTATAATATATACAGTTGTATAACTTGCTGTACTATTTTAATGTATACAGTTGTATAACTTGCTGTAATATTATAATGTATACAGTTGTATAACTTGCTGTACTGTTATAATGTATACATTTGTATAATTTGCTGTACTATTATAATGTTTACGGTTGTATAATTTGCTGTACTATTATAATGTATACTGTTGTATAAGTTGCTGTACTATTATAATGTATACAGTTGTAGAATTTGCTGTACTATTATAATGTGTACAGTTGTATAATTTTCTGTACTTATACAGTTGTATAACTTGCTGTACTATTACAATGTATACAGTTGTATAACTTGCTGTACTGTTATAATGTATACATTTGTATAATTTGCTGTACTATTATAATGTATACAGTAGTATAACTTGCTGTACTATTATAATGTATACAGTTGTATAATTTGCTATACTATTATAATATATACAGCTGTATAATTTGCTGTACTGTTATAATGTATACAGCTGTATAATTTGCTGTACTATTATAATGTATACAGTTGTATAACTTGCTGTACTATTACAATGTATACAGTTGTATAACTTGCTGTACTATTACAATATATACAGTTGTATAACTTGCTGTACTATTATAATGTATACAGTTGTATAACTTGCTGTACTATTATAACGTATCCAATTGTATAATTTGCTGTACTATTATAATGTATTCATTTGTATAATTTGCTGTACTATTATAATTTATACAGCTGTATAATTTGCTGTACTATTATAATTTATACAGCTGTATAATTTGCTGTACTATTATAGTGTATACAGTTGTATAATTTGCTGTACTATTTTAATGCATACAGTTGTATAACTTGCTGTACTATTTTAATGTATACAGTTGTATAACTTGCTGTACTATTATAACGTATACAATTGTATAATTTGCTGTACTATTATAATGTATACAGCTGTATAATTTGCTGTACTATTATAATGTATACAGTTGTAGAATTTGCTGTACTATTATAATGTGTACAGTTGTATAATTTGCTGTACTATTATAACGTATACAGTTGTAGAATTTGCTGTATTATAATGTATATACTTGTATAATTTGCTGTAATATTATAATGTATACAGTTGTATAACTTGCTGTACTGTTATAATGTTTACAGTTGTATAACTAATGTGTACAGTTGTATAATTTGCTCTACTATTATAATGTAATGTATACAGTTGTATAATTTTCTGTACTATTATAATATGTACAGTTGTATAACTTTCTGTACTATTATAATATGTACAGTTGTATAACTTGTTGTACTATTATAATATGTACAGTTGTATAACAGTTGTAGAATTTGCTGTATTATTATAACGTATACAGTCGTAGAATTTGCTGTATTATTATAACGTATACAGTTGTAGAATTTACTGTACTGTTATAATGTATTCATTTGTATAAATTGCTGTACTATTATAATATATACAGTTGTATAACTTGCTGTACTGTTATAATGTATACATTTATATAATTTGCTGTACTATTATAATGTATTCATTTGTATAATTTGCTGTACTATTATAATGTATACAGTTGTATAACTTGCTGTACTGTTATAATGTATACATTTGTATAATTTGCTGTACTATTATAATGTATACAGTTGTATAACTTGCTGTACTGTTATAATGTATACAGTTGTATAATTTGCTGTACTATTATAATGTATACAGTTGTATAATTTGCTGCACTATTATAATGTATACAGTTGTAGAATTTACTGTACTGTTATAATGTATACAGTTGTATAATTTGCTGTTCTATTATAACGTATACAGCTGTATAATTTGCTGTACTATTATAATATATACAGTTATATAACTTGCTGTACTATTATAATGTGTACAGTTGTATAATTTTCTGTACTATTATAATGTGTACAGTTGTATAACATGCTGTACTATTATAATGTATACAGTTATATAACTTGCTGTAATATTATAATGTGTACAGTTGTATAACTTGCTGTACTGTTATAATATATACAGTTGTATAACATGCTGTACTATTATAATGTATACAGCTGTATAATTTCCTGTACTGTTATAATGTATACAGTTGTATAATTTGCTGTACTATTATAATATATACAGTTGTATAACCTGCTGTACTATTATAATGTATATAGTTGTATAATTTGCTGTACTATTATAATATATACAGTTGCATAACTTGCTGTACTGTTATAATGTGTACAGTTGTATAACTTTCTGTACTATTATAATGTATACAGTTGTATAATTTGCTGTACTATTATAATGTATACAGTTGTATAACTTGCTGTACTATTATATTATATACAGTTGTATAACTTGCTGTACTATTATAATGTATACAGCTGTATAATTTCCTGTACTATCATAATGTATACAGTTGTATAATTTGCTGTACTATTATAATGTATACAGTTGTATAATTTGCTGTACTATTATAATGTATACAGTTGTATAACTTGCTGTACTATTATAATGTGTACAGTTGTATAATTTGCTGTACTATTATAATATATACAGTTGTATAATTTGCTGTACTATTATAATGTTTACGGTTGTATAATTTGCTGTACTATTATAATGTATACAGTTGTATAATTTGCTGTACTATTATAATGTATACAGTTGTAGAATTTGCTGTACTATTATAATGTGTACAGTTGTATAATTTGCTGTTCTATTATAACGTATACAGTTGTAGAATTTGCTGTATTATAATGTATATAGTTGTATAATTTGCTGTACTATTATAACGTATACAGTTGTTTAACTTGCTGTACTGTTATAATGTATACAGTTGTATAATTTGCTGTACTATTATAATGTATACAGTTGTATAGCTTGCTGTACTGTTATAATATATACAGTTGTATAACTTGCTGTACTATTATAATATATACAGTTGTATAACTTGCTGTACTATAAAAATGTGTACAGTTGTATAATTTGCTGTACTATTATAATGTATACAGTTGTATAACTTGCTGTACTGTTATAATGTATACAGTTGTATAACTTGCTGTACTGTTATAATGTATACGGTTGTATAATTTGCTGTACTGTATAATTTGCTGTACTATTATAATACATACGGTTGTATAATTTGCTGTACTGTTATAATGTATACAGTTGTATAGTACTGTTATAATGTATACATTTGTATAATTTGCTGTACTATTATAATACATACGGTTGTATAATTTGCTGTACTATTATAATGCATACAGTTGTATAACTTGCTGTACTATTATAATATATACGGTTGTATAATTTGCTGTACTGTTATAATGTATACAGTTGTATAATTTGCTGTTCTGTTATACTATATACAGTTGTATAACTTGCTGTACTATTATAATGTATACAGTTGTATAATTTGCTGTACTATTATAATGTGTACAGTTGTATAATTTGCTGTACTATTAAAATATATACAGTTGTATAACTTACTGTACTATTATAATGTATACAGTTGTAAAACGTACTGTACTATTATAATATATACAGTTGTATAACTTGCTGTACTATTATAATGTATACAGTTGTATAATTTGCTGTACTCTTCTAATGTGTACAGTTGTATAATTTGATGTCCTATTAAAATATATACAGTTGTATAACTTACTGTACTGTTATAATGTATACAGTTGTATAACTTACTATAATATATACAGTTGTATAACTTACTGTACTGTTATAATGTATACAGTTGTATAACTTACTATAATATATACAGTTGTATAACTTGCTGTACTGTTATAATGTATACAGTTGTATAACTTACTGTACTGTTATAATGTATACAGTTGTATAAGTTGCTGTACTATTATAATGTATACAGTTGTATAATTTGCTGTACTATTATAATGTGTACAGTTGTATAATTTGCTGTACTATTATAATATATACAGTTGTATAACTTACTGTACTGTTATAATGTATACAGTTGTATAACTTACTGTACTATTATAATGTATACAGATGTATAACTTGCTGTACTATTATAGTGTATACAGTTGTATAAGTTGCTGTATTATTATAATGTATACAGTTGTATAACTTACTGTACTATTATAATGTATACAGATGTATAACTTGCTGTACTATTATAGTGTATACAGTTGTATAAGTTGCTGTGCTATTATAATGTATACAGTTGTATAATTATGTATACAGTTGTATAACTTGCTGTAATATTATAATGTATACAGTTGTATAATTATGTATACAGTTGTATAACTTGCAGTACTATTATAATATATACAGTTGTATAACTTTCTGTTCTATTATAATGTATACAGTTGTATAATTTGCTGTTCTGTTATAATATATACAGTTGTATAACTTGCTGTACTATTATAATGTGTACAGTTGTATAATTTGCTGTACTATTATAATGTATACAGTTGTATAACTTACTGTACTATTATAATGTATACAGTTGTATAATTTGCTGTACTATTATAATGTATCCAGTTGTATAACTTGCTGTACTGTTATAATATATACAGTTGTATAACTTGCTGTACTGTTTTAATGTGTACAGTTGTATAATTTGCTGTACTATTATAATGTATACAGTTGTATAACTTACTGTACTATTATAATGTATACAGTTGTATAATTTGCTATACTATTATTATGTATACAGTTGTATAACTTGCTGTACTATTATAATGTATACAGTTGTATAATTTCCTGTACTGTTATAATGTATACAGTTGTATAACTTACTGTACTATTATAATGTATACGGTTGTATAATTTGCTATACTATTATTATGTATACAGTTGTATAACTTGCTGTACTATATAATGTATACAGTTGTATAACTTACTGTACTATTATAATGTATACGGTTGTATAATTTGCTATACTATTATTATGTATACATTTGTATAACTTGCTGTACTATTATAATGTATACAGATGTATAACTTACTGTACTATTATAATGTATACAGTTGTATAACTTACTGTGCTATTATAATGTATACAGTTGTATAATTTGCTATACTATTATTATGTATACAGTTGCATAACTTGCTGTACTATTATAATGTATACAGTTGTATAACATACTGTACTATTATAATGTATACAGTTGTATAACTTACTGTGCTATTATAATGTATACAGTTGTATAATTTGCTATACTATTATTATGTATACAGTTGTATAGCTTGCTGTACTATTATAATGTATACAGTTGTATAACATACTGTACTATTATAATGTATACAGTTGTATAACTTACCGTACTATTATAATGTATACAGTTGTATAATTTGCTGTACTGTTATAATGTATACAGTTGTATAAGTTCCAGTACTATTACGATGTACATTAATGTATTATCTCCTACTGTCTACTTTCCAATAAGTCTTTAGCTCCCCCACCCCCCCGCGCCCCCCCATCTTTATGAAAAAATTACTACTTTGACATGCACAACATAGACACCAGTAGGCCTTGAGGTGTAGTATATAGAGAGAGAGACTACCAGTAACTCGGTCGTACGTTTTTACGTCTATTTCACGGTCACCTATATGGTAAAAGTGCCCCGACCCCGGTCGTAAGCTGGCCCAGATTATCTGCACAGTCATTCATACAGCGTGTGTATACGGTATTTTCTAGTCCCTGTGTACGGACCACACCCCTTACGTACCCTACACAATACTAACAATGAGGGTGACTCGACTATCACTCTATACGTAACTCCCGATCGATACGCAAACTGGCGCCAAACTTTATCGATTGCGCCCCCTGGTGGTCCTACCTGTTTTTACGTCAATAGCGGGGGAGGGGATCCGAGAAGATTAGTATACTGCGAATATTTTTTTCATATTTTCGCGAGGGAATAATTTTGAATTTAATGCGTATGGAGACTCGTATGCGAATTCAACGAATATACAATCCTAAGATAACTGCTATCAATAGTGAAACAGCATCCTGGCAATCGCGAATTCATGTTTTCGCGAATAACACCTATAGATATAGTTTGCGAAATTAAGAACACGCGAAAATAAAGTTATATATAGCAATACGTGACTACGAGGGAAAAGGAGAGAGAAAGTTTCACTGTAGCCTATAAACAGTTACCTCCCTTTGATTTCGTCAACACGACTGGGCTAGGTTTGTTAGGAGGACAGCGGGGACTACACTAATGACGTCGTACCGTGGACCGCAGTAGCCGTGACAGTCTGTCCGCATCTGAGGAGCCGTCCGACCTCAGAGCGTGACCTGAATGTGCAGGAATTTAGAATCTCCGAGGGTAAGCGGTAACTTATCCCCTAACGTCGACCGAACACTAACTTCGTCAGTGAATTCGAAGTGTAGACGTAACACCCATCAACCAACCAACCAACCAAGTTAGAGCGAAAGTAAAGTGGTTTGGGGGTCCAGGGTTCGAGTCAAGGTCTTCCATGTGGCATATTCCGTTGGTTTATTTCAATGTTATTTTCTTTTATAAAATTGCCGCAAGGTACCGTTCTCTTTACATAAATGATTCACCGAAACTTAAGTCACGCCGACAGCGTTTTCAGTGCATAGTTAGTGTTTACAGTGGTACGGACGTCACCGTACAGGACACCAGTCAAGTCACGTGCATCAATCACACACAGACTGTAGTATTTAATCTTCAGCAGATATCGTAAACAAGCACTTACTCATTAACACGAAAAGCTCTTAGATAGCATTAATCAGGTCATCATTTGCATTTGTAGGATTCTGTCTGATATATCATTCAATATCTATTGATTTAAACATATGTTTATTTGCATCTATTACACAAAAGGGAGTGGGCACACGTTCTGCAAATTGTCATTTTCCTTTTGATTGAGGAAACATGATAAAGCTGTTTTCAGAGTATAGAACAATAGGACTTCATTGATATAAATGAAACAAAATTTGTATTTAAAATCGTAGACTCGCACGCATAAACAGTATTATATACCGATGACAGTGCGCTGATATAAACGAATCATATTAAGGTAATAGGATTGTGTCACCATTTCTCAGTAAAATTTCTTCAAATTTTGTTTCCTGTTTCCGTTTATCGATACACTCCAATGACCTTAATGGTAAATGCATACGTTCGCACGCTGAACATAATATCGTCACGTTGACCAAGACGTTCACATATTAAAATGGAACCGCATTAATAACTCATGCTCTCTTTTGACCTTGAAATTCTGCCGTAAACATGTTTCGACTAAGTTTATCAGAATAGTTCGTATAAGCTATACATACATACGTAGACGATAATAGAGGTTAGAAAACAAGGTAATTTTCTCTTCAGATGACAACTTGACTCTACACAATAAAGCATGTCTCTGTTGACTTTTACATTTCTGCTGTAACGTTCATTTCACGACTCTGGGGTTTTCTGGTGGAGGAAAGCCGGAGAACTCGAAGAAAAACCCCCGACCTGCAGAGAGAGTATACCTGGCGATCGAACGACATAGTCTTCGAACCCGCGATCAAGTGGTGGAGGGCTTGTGACCGTAGTCGGTCATGCGTCTTAATCACTCGGTCTCCTTGACCCAGTGGTGGAGGGCTTGTGATCCTAGACGGTCAGACGCCTAAACCACTTGGCCATCGCGACCCAGTGTTGGAGGGCTTGTTATCGTAGACGGTCAGACGTCTTAATCACTCGGTCACCGCGACCCAGTGGTTGAGAGTTAGTGGTCGTAGACGGTCAGACGCCTAAACCACTCGGCCCTGCGACCCAGTGGTTGAGGGCTAGTGATCGTAGACGGTCAGACGACTTGACCACTCGGACAATCTGGCGTCCTGCAGTAAACAAGTTTCGCAGAATAAAAAATGCAATCGTCCTGTGGAACGTTTATGCTTTAGTGCTTTATTTTACACCATGCCCTCTGTCAATCTCTTGTAATCATCGTGCAAATGTACATGTGTTGTTTTACTTTGTTACCATTGAGAACTTTCGCCTACACAAAGACTTTCCAAATTAACAGCATACATGCTGATACCAATTTGAAAAAATACATGTCAAAATCCATATATTACAGCATGCTCTGTCCTGACACTGTTTTGTATTTTCTTTTCAAACATGTCACGAGTTGTGACCTTGAACTTACTGAGATTAACAGTCCCTCATTTGACTTCAAATTCCCGTCGGTTCTAGGTCCTCCCTTATTTTACAGCAGGCCTCCTCCCATATTCTTACGGCATGCCCTTCGTGGACTTTTGGACGGTCACTTGCATTAACAACATGCCCCCATGTGACATTGAACTCATGATTTACATAATATAGTACCTTTTTTTAAACGGTGTCATTATGAACCATTCACATTAAATTCCACTCTTTACGGCGTGCCCTCAATTGACCTTGAGATCTCCCGTCGTGTATAGGTAATCCATATTTTACTGCATGCCATGTGTTGACCTTGAACACCCCCTCCCTCTCCCCTCCAATTATCGCCTGACTTGTACTAGTTGGTTTGTAGGTATGTCAACGACCTTGTGGTATCTCGTAACCAGTTTTTTCGGAGGTATTTTTATCTCATTAAAAAAACCTCTCTGGTAAGTGTTTTGGTGTTCCTTAAGTACTAAGGGTTAACATACTTTTCAAGACAAAGAGAACGAATTCCAAGTAGAGCAGCCATGAACGCTGTTATGTATGTGTACGTTGGATACCAATATTCTCATAATATGCCTTAATTAAAAGTGTCAAACCTAAGAGTTCCTATTTCACTTTTAAATTTCCGTCTTAATTAGCATATACGGTACACTGACTGAAAGACGCGACGACTGATTACAAACTTGATTAAAATAGTGTAACATTAAATAAAAGTAAATTGTTTAAACGTTTTTCAAATTGTTAGGGCTTCAAATTAATCACCGCAGATCAACCATATACACTATTCATATATATAATTATTAATAGAATTTTAAATATTGCTTCTAATATTTGAATTTACGTCTTTCGAAATCTCTGATTTGTTTAATATGCGGGTAAATTTTATTTGCAAAATCCTGTATTTATAAACTAAATATTTCACAGCGTTTGAATAAATATCCTCCGATTGTCGTGGGTGATGACCAGGATGTGTTTTACACAGAGAGCGGCAAGCTTCCCTGTGACCGTGATGATCGTAACGATATGGCCGATTCTTTACAACAGGTTAAACGTTTATGACATTAACTTAAAACCTCGAAAGCTAACAATGCTTCGAACATGTTGACCCTGGGATCTGTTACTAAAAATAAAATTTCTTATCCTGCCGTTGGATTTGTATTCGTATACATTACTAGGATGATATCTGTGAATCTATGATTTTGCTTTTATTAACGGAGTCAGAAAAAAACCCATCGCCATTCAAGTTTATTTACTGGTGAAGGGAACCACAATTTGTTAACGGATCTCATCCGGTTCCATCAATCACATTTACGATATTGTGACGTGCGGCCTTGAGCGTTGTGTGTATGAACAGTGTATAATGTTGTATTATAGTAATCCGTCGTAACGTTACAGTGGTAACCTCATTAACCGGTGCCGCGGCGATGTTACGGGGAAGTTACAATTACACTGATAATAATCTGGTGTTCATCATATACAATGTACAAATAATATTTTAAACGGGGATTACGATTTGTTTGATCACATACATCATAAGATGAATGACTTTGACCGAATTTGTGCCAACAAACGATCAGAAAAGAGCGACGTCATTGCATTGTTCCCTGTGACGTCACAGTTGGTGTGGTTAAAGCAACTAACGATATTATCGTCATACTACTATAAATGGTACGAAGAATTAAAAATGGGAATGAAGAAGAATCAAGATTTTCTGCAGCATATTACTCATTAGTCGCCTCTCTCTCATTCCACTCTAAACCCCTTCTTACATCGACGCTACAGAATGATCTGAAATTAACTCATTCACCCCTGAAATTTCACAATAAACTGTTCCAACATTTGAATCGGAAGGGTTAAAATTTGTCTTCAGTTCCTTGTAGCGAGGAGATTTTCTACAAAGCTTATTTTGTCCGAGGTTTCTTAATTTAACTTTAAGAGTTAAGCTAACAAACCTCTGGCAAAATAAGCTTTGTAGAACATCTCCTCGCTACCAAGAACTCGTTTCATCAAGTATTATCAGCCTAATCAATCATTAAAGATATTTCCGATTTTTTCAAACTCAAAGCATAATAAAGAGTGCTATCTGGATGATTAGCTGATAGTGATCATTTTGATTCCAAGAACTTGGCTTTCATATTTAATTTTAATAAACGTGAAGAAATATCGATTTCAAGGCTGTTGATAGCACCGAATCGTGTTGTAAGGAACCACACCTCTCATCATTACGACGGAGATAACTTCATTACCAACATTTAATCATCGTTGATGGCCCAGGGTGACGTGGCGATAACACTGTCCCTCGTTCATTGATGTTTATAAAAACCATTTGCACATTTCATGAAAACAGGTTTATAAACCTGAACTAGGGGTTTATCGCTTTTAGTGAAATGCAAGGACACAGAAGCTGAGCGACACCTATGTACAGGAGATTATAATACAATAATTAGATATGACTGCAGGTATAATCCTGGAGAGGGCTATGGGGCCATTGGCCCCTCAACAATGAAATTGACCCCTCCATGTTCCAATTTTCTTTAAATTTTACATAGAATGGCCCCTCTTAATTTTGATATTGGCTAAAATTTGCTGAAATGGCCCGGTGCTCTAAAATGTTTCTATTGTTACTAAGGCTTTGTTGTCCTACATAAGTTAGTACTACCCCGGCTCTCACTTTGAGGGCTGACATTATTTGGATTTGACCATGAAGTAGATTTTTTGTTTGTTTGTTTTGTGTTTACGTCCAATTAACAACTATAATCATTTAAGGACGTGCCAGGTTTTGGTGATGGTTGAAAGCCGGATTTCCCGGAGAAAAAGCACCGACCTACGGCCAGTACCTGGTGGCTGACCCACGGAGGCCTCAAACCCGCGACCCACTGGTGGGGGGCAAGTGGTAGCCGAATGTCGGACGCCTTTACCACTTGGCCACCGCGGCCCCGTCTTGACGTACATGTAGAATGACCACTTTTTCAGAAAAAAATCAAGCATGCCAGCTATTCCAAATAACGAGAACGTTTTTAGAAAAATGGATGTCGCTGACAATATTCATGTTTACGATTTTTTTCTTGGGGTTTCTCCGTTTTTCTCAATGACATCTCTGTATGTTGACATTGCGGTGGCCGAATGACTAGCCCTCTACGACCGGGTACCACAGGTCAGTGTTTTTTCTCGGGGTAGTCTGATTTTGCTACCACCAAGACCTGACACAACCTTAAATGACTATAGCTGTTAATAGGACGTAAAACACAAACCAGACAAAGTGTTGACATTATATTTTATATACACATATAAATTTGAATTGTACTTGTTAGATTATTAAACCCGAAAAGAAATAAATTTGCCAAAAAACCTAGCGCGACTGTCTGTATACAAATTGTAGTTCGCGTCCTGGTTAACAGACAAATAAAATACACAGAAAAGCAAACTTTTATAAAATTTTCAAATCTAACTACAAAATCATGGGTTGTATTATATCTACTCAGACAAATTGGTAAAGGAATGACGTCAATCGAGATACATGATGTCTGGACACATGAGTTCAACGTCAACTCACTTTGTGAAGCACTAAAAATTACACGTTGTAGTAAAATATTGCCATGTAATGGAACAATAACTAACTAAATAAACAGCAAGATTACCGGACAGTAGAGCAGAAGTATGTAGTTAATAGCTTAACGCTGGCGTAGGTGAAAAAATTGCACATCAGGCAATATTCCTTTTTTCTACTCATAATTGTTGAGCATTTAAATAATTGAACAAAGCTTATGAACATGAATTGAAGATTGAACAATTACTTTGGCATTTAATTTGTCTCACAATTCTCTCCTAAGGATTTGGAAAAGCACATGTCTATTGTCAGTGTAATTGATTGTTCTCGTGTGCTGTATATATTACCATATTGTATAGGTACATATGCGCGTTTTACCTTCATCTGTAAACTATTCATGCTAATACCCAGTCTTCAACAAAACCGTCCTGTTTTCAATTTCGTGTATCCACTCTATTCGTAAAGTGAAATCGACGAAAAGATCTACCATGTCTATCGCTAACAAGAGAGAAACCCAAACCTATATCCGGTACAACAATGTACCACATCGTCAATACATCAGGAAACATCGGAGCTTAATGTAGATATAAAGCAATGTACCATATCCTTAGTAGCTCATAGTAACATGGCGGGTGGTGTCAATAACGAGAAGACGCTTCTATTCCGGAACACCTAGTCTTTTTTTCCTTCTAAAATCCACAGTCTCCATGTGAATCATTCCTTTGTTACCGTATTGTGCTCTAGTTTTTCAGTTCGAACTACGACTTTTATTAACCAGTCTTTAGAACTAAAGAGAACGTGCTTGTGTTTATTGCAAACTTGAACCTCTTTTTAGCAATTCTTGTGTCATGATTTGTTTAGCAAGCTGCCATCGAGTTACATTTTGTACTCTTAATTGAGCAATAAATGCGGAGTTGAATATTTGCTTGAGTCAGTTATTCCAGAGAGTGTAGACCGGTGCGTTGGTGGGGGTATTACAACCAAGGTCGCACACTTACTCTGTGTTGTATCATTATTTCCCCGTCGCTGACTAACAGTAGCAAACTTTGGCGTGTACACCAGTTAAATATGGCTGTAGCAGCTTAGTGCCACGTCAACGGAAATATAAAAATCTTTGATGTTTTGTATTAAAATTGGAAATGGTAATCCCAACAATTCTTGGATTCAAAATAATTTCCCTTAGTTAATAAACAAGACAAGACTAAATATTCCGCTAGGTGTGCCTCAGGTCAGTAAGGAAACGTGTCGTTACGCTGGATGAAGCTATTACTTTCTGATACACAAGTTCCCGTGGGCAGCAATCCTGATTTATCCTCTAATGGTGTTTAATGGTGGTGAACTGCCGTTAAGAAGAGTGATTTTTTGACGTCATTAGTTTCGACAGTGTTAGGTCTTATATCAGAATTGTTATGATTTACTAAGAAAGTCATTGCTCTTAACAACACTATATCAAATGTACGGGTTTGCCCTTTTTAAAGGTAAAAGACCCACATATATCTGCTTATAATTATAAAACAAATACTTATGTAAAATAATACTTACCAGTTGACCTTATTTTTAAAACAATTATCATAATCGTCATATATTAATCATATTATATTTCTTTTTCACTCCTACAATTTTCTGGCTCCTGAAATTGTTCTTCGCGTCGGCTGTGGAATTTGCATTGTTTCTTTGTGTTGGTGCTGTGCATTTTATATCTCACCTGAAACATAATTTTAATTATCTATATATTTTATTTTTTAACGTCTAAATTACTTATGTTTGTTTTATGTGTCAATATGTTTATGAATATTGAAAAGTCATTTCAACATATTAATTAGTGCTTTAATCATAAATTGAAATAGATTACATGTATAGGAAATTATTGAAAGTTCAAACCTATCCACAATATGTATTGTGATATGTATATCACATGTCATATGTTTACTGAATAAATAGTGTTTAATTAAATATGGGTCATGAATTTTAAACTCCGTCCGCATTAAAGTTGATATAATTATCAAGTATTAGCTTTTCCCCTGTTCTTTATCTTTTAAATGAAATAAATATTGTAAAATAATGATCATGGAACAAATTAAAAAATACAATCAATCAAATTTATTGTAATGTCAGGCCAAGATTTAATCTATACATGAATATTTAAGTACTTCTAAAATTGTTTTAAAAGTCCGAGAAATTTTGTTGCCTATTTGCATAAATTTAAGTTCTAATTGTTCTGAATGTTTAATAATGTCTTAATAAAACTAAAATAAAACCTTATCTCTTACAGTAATACAATAGTGGTGTTTAGAACAGAAATGTTTTAAACAACATTTACACGCAGTAAAGTCTTGTAATGTAGTCCATTATTTAGAATAAACCATTTGTAAACAGACATATTTTTTATGAAAAAAATATACATTATATTTGCTTCAATTTATTCTCTGTGATACGTTGTTATGTTTAAATGGCGAACTTCGTTAGCATTATATATACCATAAGCTTGTTTAGAAATAGTACTACAATTAACTCAAAGTACCACAGGTCTATGCGATAGCAGTACTAAAACTAAAATATACTCACACCTATTTTCTTTTCATGGTAGTGATAACTGTCAATTGTTTTGTCTGATGTTTCTGAATCTAACCATCTCTAAAGTCATTTCTGTTGCATATGTATTTTTTCTATCTTACTCTCACTGTTCAGCAGGTCTTTGTGAAAACATGTTTTGAAACTTAAATATACTCACACATATTTTCATTTTATAGTAGTGACAATTTTCATATACTGGTCTAATGTAGTTGAATCCAACCATCTCTAAAGTCAGTTCTGTTGTAAATTTATTGTTGCGTTTCACTTTCAGTGTCGAGATATAACAGCGTTGGGTATCTCACAAGACGATAAAATCGTTATGTACGAGCCGTTTGTAGAACCTGATACTGTTAAGACTTATGAGCTCCGCCTCGGTAGAGTCTACTTTTATTCCTGTAACGGTCGTTCAAGAGACGTAAATTTAAATTTATTTTAGAATATGTTCTGTATCTGCCATTTAAAAAAAACCAGTACACTGTTTAATATTCACAAATAAATACGGTATAAGGAAACGCATTTAAACTTTATTATGCGGAAAGAAAAAAGGTAAATATTTACTACACCATATGGATATTTTATTCGCCATAGACTGATAAGTGCTACAAAACAATGGAAATCCACGTGTAAAATATTCCAAAACCTATGTAGATATGCAGATCAGGGATGTCTATACAATCCTTTGCTACCTTCCAAATTTGGCACTTTTGGCTTCAATTGATTATTAACTCTAGCAGTTCATGTAAAACCTGCCAGAAATAATAAAGAAAAAAGAAAAAAAGAAAAAAAAAACTATCTGAGTATTCTATAATGATTGCTTGTTCATCATGTTTTCCACGGTTGAATACTGTTATACCTTCCCTGGATCTGTGATGAAACACATCATCACAGAGAGTTTAACGCAGGACACGCACGAAACACTTACCCTTTTAAAGAATAGGATTTTCCATCCGTCTAATGTATTGGTCCACTGCTTCTTGTTCTCTCAATGATGTTTTTTTTTCAAAAGTCATGGTAAAAATATTTATTCACTAGTTAAATTAAAAACAAATAAATGGAGACAGAAATGATTTGAAAATCATTCTGTTATATATTCAAGGACATATCACTTTTATCTTTCTTCTACTCGTCGGCTCGGTTTGATTGATATAAGAGGCCAGAAATGTGCAAATATCAGTTGTTATGGTCAGTTTCCTCTCACACGATGTCGTTATGGTCAAGTTGGTCAGACTGGTCAGTCTCTCCTCCTGTAGAACCTAACTATAATCTCACCAACATCACGTCATGATAACCCAATATTTGTCCTTGTACATTTCATTATGATGGCGAACCGCTGCCATATGACCATATTCGCCTGGTCAGTCATTTGTAAACAAAACAAGTACATTGCTTAAGTCTTATATCAATATCTATAAATAGATAATGGAACGTCTGCACGGGTTTTTCATACCTTTTTTGAAAGTGTAACGCGTAACCTACAAGCGTTACTTATCTTATCATTTGTTGGCTTAATGCGGCTTTGTGGTGCCCTAAAAGTTTAATTGCAGCACTAACACATCAAATATATTAACAAAAACATTGCATAGATATGTGTGTAGTTTTGTGAATACGTGAATTCTGTTTTGTCCGTTATTTAGTTCATATATCTGTGTTCTACAGGGCCACGACAGGTACCCAGGGGTCAGTTGTCACGAGTATCAAGGCCTGCAGCCATTACCACTGTCCACTAGACGACGTTGGTCAGTTCTGACCTGAGGAAACAGATCAACGCTAGGTATCTAAGCATTATCATCTTAACATAATTTATTAAAAATCACCCCTATAAATACAAAGAATTGGAATTTCTTTTAAAATATTCATAAATAGTTAAAAATATTTGAAAAAAATATGATCATAATAAATTGATCCATATGGGGATGGCTTTATATAATGAAGAAGATCTATTGGAGCGAGCCAGTTTGGGGGATGCTAGCCGATCAGACATCAATCTGTGGTCGGGAAACAGTTCAAGGCCAGCACTTATAGTATTGATTGGGTCGGAACAGTAGTCCAGGAAAGCATAGCAATTCGGAAAGAGACTTGGAATAGAGTTAGGGAACAGAGGAGACGGGAGCATGTCTCTCCTCCTCATGGAGAGAACAGGACTTTCCTGACCTAAACACACTTTCTTAAAAAAGTAATATATATATATATACGCATGAGTGTGAAATTCAAGTGTGGCGTTTCGAAACAGATATCATTTTTCGGATTGCCTGGATGATAATGGTTAGAATGTTGATATAATCCATGGGATATATTTGGATGCTCCACAAATGATGATTCAATCTTGAACACGCTATGTGATATCTCGGAATGATCACATTAGTCGTATTCGTGGACTATTCCGTCTTTGTTGTGAAAATCCACGTGTAACAATTGTTTCGTCGGAAAATATTGATTTCATTGTGAAATATTTCGGGTAAAATTGGTTTGAAATATCAGGTTTTTTATTTGTCTGATAGAGACCTTTAGACTTGTCGATAACATGAAATGATGAAAAATAATTTTTCGATTTTCGTGCTATCTAAATTGTGTGAAAAACCTTGTGTAATATTTGCGTACCAATAACTCAATTTGGACTGTTGAGGATATTCAGGTATTATTTCAAAATAAATCCTGTGATGTTTAAATATTTGGTTCGTTCGGCAAACCCGTCTTCAATTGTGTTAACCAATAAAAGATAATTTGGATTATTCGATAAATTCTGGTTAAACTGTCAAAAACTACGCGTGGTATTTTAGCAAAGATATCACCATTGGGATTTTTGGAGAAAATTATATTTTGACTGTGGAAAGCCGGGAGGTATATATCAACTCTATCATTGTTAACAAATTCTAGTTTCGTTGCAAACAATTAATTCGCAAATTATAAAGAAATAACAATATTCAGATTTTCATGGAAACTTTGCTTTAATTCTGATTTGTTTAATCTGAGTGTAAACAGAGTTCAACATAGGAATACTTGGGAAATTCTGTTTTGTGTTTTCGTATTAAAGGAAAACACACCATTTCGATTGAGATTTATATTACAGTAAGGCTTGTTTAACCAATTATAATTGACAGAATGAAATCGACATATTTTGTATTAATTCAAATGTGGAATTGTTTTTGTGAATCTGATTAAGGATGACAACATTTCTGTTGGCATTAACGATCTAAAACCACAACTTTCTCGTCAAATACTTTCCCCGTTGTAGATAATTATGCATATAATTATTTTTGTAAACAATAATTAATTTCTAACAGTTTCGTTAATTGCTTTTCGACCAATTTGATACTGGTGTTTTGGTGCGATTGTTCGTGTATAAATAATGGGAAAAGATCGTTTAGTTATCTCCTTATCAGATGATGTGGTAAACAAATTAGCAAATAAATAACGGAAATCTTTAACAAATTGTGATTCTAGGGAATTTACCATTGAAAGCAAGATTGGAACGATATCTCAGAATACATGATTAATTCTGACAAGGTAGGTCATACAACAAACTCTGACACAAAAAACCATATCGGTAAACATTATGTCGAATGTGATACAGAAGAATAAACATTAGCCTCAATTAAATGTAAGAAATACTTAATGCTGTGTTTGCTGGCCATCAACAATTGGAACAGTGAAGGGTGCCTAGTGCTAGGTATATCAGTGTGTCTGTAGTATTATGATATGTGTTCGCTGCATGCCTCTGTCAATTGGAGTGTATAATATTGATATAGAAATGGAAACATTTGGAAATTTAAGTTAAACAAGTGTTCAGGTGGTAATGGCAGAGCTCACGAACGTTCGACAAACAATGGTACCAGTGTAGGCCCAGCTTACCTGTGTGTGTGTGTGTGTGTGATCACCTGTATGAGTGAGGTGTGTATTGGCCCGCCCACTATCTCTTGTCTACTCAGGTACAGGGCAATTAACGGGGGCACTATTACACCAATCAGGAAACATCTAGCATGTACCTCAATGTTACAACCAAATACAGCTCTTATACACACAAACTTGGACACGAGTTCGGCATTATTTTCCTATTCTCAACTATATCAGTTCATTTCTGATCGTTGTGAATTTAAGGAAGCTAAGGAACTGTAACTAGCATTCTCACAAGTTCTTCAGTTTTTCAAGTTTGAAGTTTGTGGAATTCTGGACATTTATCAAACTTCAGCATTTAATGAACGTTGTTGAATTTTAAAAACTTACGGACTTTAAATCTATTACTTAAGCATTTCATGAAAACAATTTAAAAAAGATTTTTTTGCATTTTTGTGCTTTTGTTATTTCAAGAAATTATTTATTTAAGGTTGAGAAGAGCAAAATCATCTGTTTCCAAGAAAGTGATTGGAACTCTAAAACGACTCATCCGGGGAAACCTTTAGGATTTGATCATCAACAAGGGTTCATCCAATGAGAAAGGAAGGATTTATCCGAAACACTCAGCAACATAATACAAGATTGTTCTACAGAAAAAAATAGCTCTTGAAAGACAAAGCAAGTTACTTCAACTGAACAACTCGACAAAAAAATACATAAGGGCATAATCATCGTGACAAGACTCACCGTAGTGTGTAACGTTATACTCCCGAATTTGTATATAATCAAGATCTGACACTTGTATCGACACCAGCACTGATAAAATACACTGTTATAACGCACGTGCGTCTATTAGTGGTCATCTGTTAGCCCAGTATTGGTCAACTAGTGGTCATTACATCCATTGGTTCGATATTTGTACTGCACGCTCTCGAGCGTACCACCGTCCGCACGTGCTGACGTCCTATATCTAACTGAACTGTGAAGCAGTGCTCGTATACATCGGGAAAAACCGCCAGCCACCGCCCCTATATCAACGGGGTATTGTCAGACCCGGGACATTCTCTCCTATACAACAGGCGACTCCACACCTGTACACCAACACCTGGGATCTACTTGTTCACCTGAAGTATACCTGCATACCTGACACCATGGGTGTTGTTGCACTGTCACTTGTTTTGGTTGCGCTTGTTCTGCTATACAGGTAAGTCAACACTGTTAGAGTGGCTGATGTTATTTATTTTGCTGATATATTTATAAACGACAGGTTGTAATAGCTCGTATCTTTTGAACACATGAATGTATCACATGTTTTAATTATTTGTTTATATAAACATATCTTGTAAACACTCAACAGTCCTTTTAGCGTTATATTTTGTAAAGGTAAATAAGAAATCAAATATAATTTGTTCACATTTTGTATATATCATGTAAAGTAATAAAATGCATTCAAATATTATTTTATTTAAAGGTAAATAACATTAAACTAATATATATAATACTGTTTATAACTTTCTTATCAATTTTTCATGAATTATAACTTAATTTTGTTTAAATGTAAACGATTATTTAAAAAAGATTTTTAGGTAATACATACCAGCTCTTCTGTTTTAGTGTTCAATTGGGGATATTAATATTCTATAGATATAATTTTTATATTCAGGGACCTCCTCATTTCATAAAATCGTTCAACAAGACAGTACCAGTTAACTTTGGTAGTCAGTAGTGTTAAATACAATAGACCTTAAGATAGTAAAGCTCCTTCTTAAAATATCAGATTATCAAAAAAACTAACAAATGCTTTCTTATATATAATAATTCTTATAAATATTATATATTGATATAAAATGCATCGTCATAATTACAATCGTACTAAGTATAAGTAAAGATATGTATATAAAAATGTAAAACCTTCTTCTTTAGCTTGTTAAAGTATACAAAGTCATTTAAGTGAAACTTACACCAGGTATTGTCTGTGCTGACTGTAGGATCAACCTAATACTATAGCCGTGCTTTACAATAACCTGGTGTATAGCGATCCTGTGATCAGTTACAGGTAGTTTAGAATATTTTGAATTGTTTACATATTTAAAGCTTACCTGCGGAGCGTGTCTATGTTATAGAGCCATTCAGAAGTGTGTTGTAAACAGATGTTACGATACACCTGTAGCTGCACAGTGTAATATTATTTTGTCAGGTAGGTCCTAAATATTACTGTAATCACCACCAGGTAGACACAGGTTAACAATCAAAGATGTAAAACATGAATTTGTTAAAGGTTAATGTTTAAGTTAGGTCTTCACTTTTCTTTCTTCAATTCATGAACAGTATGGATGATGAAAGATGTCATTTTCGTATTAAACAGTCATGCGCCGTTGATTTTCACTTTGAATCCGGGCTTGTTTTATTATTAAAAAACATATTCTTGGTAATACAAAACATATAGTAAATATGGAGAATCAAAAAGGATCAATTGTAATTTATATAGTTAATGTCAATAAATGAAATTTTTTGATAAGATATATCTTTTATAAAAACGACAAAAAATAAACACAACTCTTTTTCTCAAATCTGCATACCGTATTGCTAGTTAGAATGGCAGTGTTCTGACCGCGTGGATGCTTTTCAATAAAATCAAGATTAATCTTAGTAGACCCAACATCAATTACAAGATGTAAATTTTCACCTTTTCTGATTTTAGGGTAAAAAAATATGAGAAATTGCATTGAAACGATCGTTGAGCTCTTTTTCCCTTATTTTTAATGACTCAGCCAATCGCATGTTTTTTATGTGGTTTTTTTTACTCAATAATCTCTTTTCTTTTTGTTTCAATTTTGTCTTTTCCTTGTGTTGTCGTATTGGATGTTTTACCGTTGTGTGTTGACGCTGTGGTATACTTTTGTCTTTGTTTGTTGACCCTCTACTATATCTTTTGGTTTGTTGTTTTGACGCTATTGTATATTGTTTTGCTATTCTATACGACCCCTACTTAACAGGACTATATCTATGTTAAAACGTTTCCGGTTGTAGGCGACTTCCGGTGTTGATACTAAACGTTTAATCGCACGATCCGGTTATTATCAATGAGGTGTGACGTTAATCTATGCTGATCTGCCGTGTGAACATTGGTATAACCCTACAAAAACACTTCAGACTTAAACGCAGGATGCTTCGCTGACTAAGATAGCGGTTTTAGTGAACATGTGTGTTTAAGTGGTAGTCGAAACAAAAGTAAAGCAGAAAAACACTAAATATATTCTATTGTAAATATTGTTTATTTGATGGCGACCACATGTGAGATGAGTCCTTGACTCCGTGTGGTATCGAATTTAGATAAAGTGTATTTTTAAGCGTCAAGAAATAACGACAAAACTTTAAATAAATGTCGGTACCAAAACAACCCAACAGGAATTAGGTCCCATCATGAATGTTCACGGTAAAAATACCAGAGAGTTCATTATAGAGTTAATAAAATATTGTAACAATTCAATGCTGGAGCTTTTAACGATAACTCATTTGAAATTGTGAAAAAAGTATGTGACCTGTTTGTACTAACTTTCTATCAATATATATCTATATATAGGCAAAAAACAATAAGCTATATATATAGAACAGGGCGCAGATGTATAAAGCTAAATTATTAACACTTTCTTTATAATTATAAAACCTGAAAGCAAAATCAAATATGGTCTGTGATTTACTATTGTCAATGTTAGACAGTTTTCAAAAACAATCGAATATAGTTTAATTATAGATTGTAGTATAATGTATTATAGAGCTAGTCTTGGATCCAGTAAAAAAAGTTGGTGTCACTTATCTGTATTGTCGTTTGTTTGTATTACCTTCGGAATGTCAAGCGATAATGGTATCAGTGTCCAGGTGTACTACAAACTCACGCGGACTGCCTTATTCTTACAACCTCCTAATAATACAACGAAAGTTCACGAGGCTAATCATGTATTAGGGTAAAGGTGCACACCATGTGCCCCACTGACCAACATAGTACAACTAAAGTACAATAAAGTCACGACCAGCCATTAGGATTTAAATAGATGGACAAACCAATCCTTTACTTAATCGATAGGTTTACCGAAAGAAAACTTATTTAAAACGTGGAAAAGAGTTAATTTCGTTATCAAAATAATATATTAAAAAAAAAAAAAAATGATATAATTAACAAATTTATGTTTTTTATAGATTATTGAAACCATTTGTTATTCTATTAATAGAATAAACCAGGCCCAAACGAGTGTAAGATATCTTGGTATAGGTCAGTAACATAATTGTTAATGAAATATTCACCCCATTAAACTGCCTCAAACACCGTTATACTATCTGTTAAACTATTAATAAAAATCCTGTGCTGGCGTTATTAGGGATTTACCTTCTGGGCCCAGTTGTTCAAAAGGTGATTAGCTTAATCAGTGATTAGCACAAATCTTAATTTTCGTGTATCTTTAAAACAAGACCATTGAATTAGTGACAACTTTCAAGATAGCAAATATTTAGTACAGTGATTTTACATGCAAAATTGTGAGATTTTACCTGGTATATTGACGAAATTATTAATGGTTGAAAAATGTCGTTATACAGTGATTAAGCTAGTCACCTTTTGAAAAACTGGGCCCTGAAATACATATAGTTAACATGGATATATTTCAGATAACCAGATTGTGTAATATTCGTTCAGGGGTAAATCATACACAGTATTTAAAAGTACAGACCATACACGTTCACTTCCTTTGTCCTTGGGATGCATTTAATGTAAACTTTGTTTTAAACATTTAATTTGAAATTATTTTTTTGCATAAATACAGTGTAATAATAATATTAATATAAACTTTGTCGTGTTTAAATTCGGTTCGAATAGAATAAGACCGGTGTACGTTTTACACCATTGAATGAGGATAAAATAAAAAAAATATGCAAAACATATCCTAGGAGATCATTTCAGCTAGTTTAAGAAGATATACGAGAGTCGGGGGATGAATACTAATATTTCATCACTGATATTATATCTAAATATCTACACGAATGATATAGAGTATAAAGAATACACATACTGATAAACAAAGTAGGATGTGTAACGTAGAAACTACAGGACAAAATGTGTAGAATTTTGGAATTTTAGAATCAGTCTTTCGTTAGTTACAGATACCATACTTTACGATTAATATCATTATTTTACTCCTCAAACCATTATATCGCAAAAATACGTTTAACAAAATCAAATAAAGCAAGAGAAGAGTTCGGATAAGGATAGTGTAATATAAGCATATATTAGTCTTTAACCAGTTAAAAAAAATATAGTCTATGTCAGTGATTCATTTAGTCAGCTATGTGATATATATGAAAGGAAGGCGTTTCCTCTCATAAGCTATTGAAACAAACATGAATTACAAGTAAACTATATAACTGAACACTACAAGAATGATTTAGAAAGATACTTGTATCAAATGTTCTGATTTCTGGGTCAAAATTGCATACATTTCGCAAAACTCGTTGCGAACATTTAATTATTTAGAGCCGTAAAACATAGACGACACGTTATTGCCAGAAATATATGTTTTATGTGAAAAATAGTGTTTTACTTAGAATGACGATATACTTCATTATGTAGCTAAATACATCAGCATCACAAAGGAATGAAATCGTAATATATATACAATAAATAAAGGTAACTAGACGACAGGTTTAATAAAATATAACATATTTAACTTTATGTCATAATTTACCTGAATATTTAGACAATCAAAGCAATATCGTAGATTTTCTTGCACCTCCTATGATCCAGAATAATTTGAAATTTTGCGTATTGTACATAATTATATTTTGCTGCCGTTCGTTTTAAAGATTCATTTTTCTTTTAATCTTTTCCAGGTATCTACAGAAACTCTACTCTGTGTTTGAGAGAATTAACCTGCCTGGGCCTAAACCGAAATGGGTCATAGGAAACTTGAAGGAATTCAAGGATCGGGTAAGCAAAAATCAAATATTTATTGTTGTAATTTCAAGAATATTTTCACAAAATCTCATTTTTGAATCGAGATTTTAACTACATCCAATAGAAAGATAAAAATGTACTTACACATTAAATTTGTCACACACAACTCATGCATAGAAACTCGTTTAAATTTCCACTGAATTCCGGAAACAATCATTTTGAATGTGTTGACAAACGACTTCTATATTACATCCTTTTTTCTGAATAACATTTTGGTGAATACTAAAACTACGGCACAAGAAAAATCTTACCTTATTAACAAACATGTCGTATACTAAAAAAATATTACAGGATTCCGACAAGTACTGCCATGTTTGCATTATGCATTTCCAACACCAAACACACAGCAATAATAACACTAAGTGACGCGCACATGTGTGCTTTGTCCTATTTGAGTCTTAGCCATAGTTATTTATAATCAGTCTTTCGTTTTCCTTGAGCAATTTAAAAAAAGAACCTTTATACATAAACGATAGCATATATCCGCCTTATGAAATCATATCCTAGTAACACCATATTGCATCCTCATGTTTTCCAACTGTACACGTGTATATCCCAAAGTTCGTGCCTCATGGGCTTGGTATGGCATGAAAGGTATCGCTACAACTAAAAGAAACGTAGGTAGTATTTAGCATACGTTTTTGATTGTACAATTTAACTTAATACATTTTTCTAAGATTGATACTTAAATGTGACATTAGCGCATAAAATGTGCCTCTTTCAACATATATTATATTTACGAATCATTCCCCAGACCATTGTGTATTTTCTACCAATATCTTATATACAGGATTTTAGTAGCAAAACATATTCTGCTCAAATTATCGGGTACATGTGTGACTCGTAGTTATAAACATAACTAAGCTTAACATGCCAGCTACCAAAATTATTAAGAAGAAATTAAAAACACCGTATTACGCAATCGTCCTAATTTTGTTATCAAAATTTATAATTCTCTAATATCTCACATTCGGAATTCAAATTTTCTTCAGTTTCTTACTTCAGTTACCCATTTTAATTTTATCGTTTTATAAATATATTACTTTAAATCAATACCATCCGTGCTTTACATGCATAAACAAACATTACATCAACACACAAATACGTGCTTTGCTTATATTTATATATCAATATATCTATATGTATTACAAACACGTGATACATACTATTTATTTATACAAATATCTTATAAAACGGGATAGCAACAAGATACATTTTATTTGATCGAACTAAAATTTATTTCTAAACAGGAGTGCTTAAGCTTTAATTTTAGAGGAAATCATACTTATCTGTTGTCGCTGTGATATTTTTTCTATTTTACCTTACGAAACCAACGCCCAGATTTAACGTGTAACCTAAAATCAAAAACAATTCTGTTTGCGGTTGTACCTACTCATGCATCAACCATTGTGGTGTCTTTGACGTAAGGTGTATTTAAATACCTCTTATCTACCTACAGGACAAACTTACACAGACCGCAAATCCTGCAGCAACAAATAATTAACAAAAATGACAATATTACAACTGACATTTAACCCAACAACACACCAACAAACAAAGGGGGAACGTCTGCAGTTCCGGTTTCGTAGAGTGACGTTACCGGAACATGCGATTTATGTTTTGCATTTACGTACTAATGTCTTATTCATAATCCTTAATCATTAATCAAAAACGTTTTTCTTACATATCATACTTTAAATTGTATTTTTAACGTAGGTTGGTATAAACATAAATTCATGTTGCTTTGCTTATATCCATCGTAGAGGGTGACGACGACGAGCCCCAAAAAACCAAATAACACAAATTATACCTGAACAAACGAAAGACTGATTCATTAATGTTTAAATATTTATCTTTTCGCAAAAGCTAATGTGTCCATTAATGAAAGAGGTCATTTTAATGGTAAACATTTTCTCCCCAGAAAGACAATTTACACCACAAAATCAGTAGAAGAAATATAATTTTGTCTGATATCCTTGAGTCACCTTTATGATATCCAGTGTAGTACAGCAGACCTAAGAAACATTATTTCAGACAAGTACACTTAACATTTATTACCCAAATACTAGTACAAAGTGATACGGGAGACAACATTGAGTCGTTGTTATAAAAACTGTCGTTAAACACTTACGGTTTGTTTTATGTATATAAGAGGTTAATTTCAGTTGTACACACATTCATTCTAGGGTATATAATCGTGCTTGAGGGACATATTACTGGTACTGGGGCAGGTCTCGTTAATACGGTCACATGGACACTGACAATAAGATATTGATCCGCCAGGAGGTGAATTATAATTCATATATTTACATCCATGGACTCAGTGGCTGAAGGCCTGTTCAGCTTAATGTAGAAATTATTTGATATAAAATAAATATAATATATCTTGCCTAGTATCATTGTTGAAAATAATTTAATTTGAAACTTTAAATATATCACTTAAGATTGAAAATTATAGACTTAAATGCATTAAAATAATATATTGTTAAGGAAAGCTATTTTAAAATGGTCAAGTTTACAAATAATAAAGATGATGAATATTTGGTCAACAGGCCCTTGTGATAAGTAAATATTTTAATGGGCGGGGTCGTTCTAGTCTTCGACATGGAAACAGTGGGCCAAAACACAGTAATACATTATACCTCTAATGGCCGCTGTTGCGCGTCATTGCACGTGTTCGGACGTAGCATGACCACACAAGAGCATCATTATACCTGCTATCAGACCGGACAATACACCCCTTAAACGAACTTAGTCCAAAAATAACTTTTAAATGGAATATTTAGAAAAAGATATGATATTTTTACAAGAAACGGCGCAAACGTAGCTAACTTATCATAATATCCATATCGGATATAACAGTCAACACGTTTATTCTTATGTGTCCATTCTCTTCATCATTCGCTGCATCTATGGTGAAATAATCTGTGTAAACCTGTTCAAAAGTACATTCACTTTAGAAAAGAACCGCTGTACGAAAGTAAGACTGCACTTTTAAATCAAATGTACTCAAAGTTTAAAATTCAATACTTTAATATTGCAATTATAACCTGTAAATTGTGTATAATATCATGTACTATTCAGGAATCATAACATATAAGCACAAAGGACGGGACCAATCATCATCAGTTCCATCACAAACAACCAATAATTAATTCTTTATGGTTTTAAGTCAACCCGGAGTACAGGTCATATAACGGCGGGTGTCAAGTTAGACGTCACGGTCAAGGTAACAAAAGAGGAGAGAAATGAAGGTCTCTTCAATACCAAGCAGATGACTCAAAAGAACGCTCCCAGGGGGGCCACGTATTATTGAATATTCTTTAACAATGTAAACAAATACATGATGACCGATAAAGGCCTCCAAATATCCAATCCATAGCGCCATTTGCACTTTTAAGATAACTCTTTATTTACTGGACAATGAATTATTTTAAGTAAACACGCGCAACCTACATTGTGAAAAGGGCACTTCAAGTTCAGTATGGGGCTTGATGTTATTAAATCTATTTTGTAAATTATTGTATGTTTTATAACTACTTGACCAAATGTAAGACGAGTCGTTGAATCAACTTTGTCATCAAGGATAAATACATACTATGATTATTATTTTATAATCAACAATAAATAACGATAATAATTCATCTAAGTAAACAGCCGTTGAATTCAAAACTATCCTGAATGTATCCATGTGACCTTCATAACTCCGAAGCCATGTGTTCTGGATTTTTTATGTGAACAATTATTATTGAAACGAAACGGTTCACTAATGACCAACGACTTAACGCTTATCCCAATCAGGTCGTATTTATCGTATTATTTTCAGTACTCCAATGCGGTGCTATTTTCATTTATTACGATCGGTGTTACGATTCATTATCAATGATCGGTGATAATAGTTATCGGTGATAGTTTTAAATCTATGAATTGGTTAATGCTTTAAAGATATCTTCAACTATAAATCGTTGATATTTTTCAAGACATGAAACAGTCATATCGTATTTAACTAACTTTACTCAGTCAGTTTTCATCATCTATAAATCGGGGATGTATTCAATATCTAGGAATTGCTGATAATTTCACTACCTGTGGGTCGTGATATTACTATTACTATTAATAGGTGATATTTTTTCATAATAAAAATGTATCCTGCAATACAAAATAAACCCTACCGTAACGGTCATATACCTGCAAATATTGAAAAACAAAAGAAAAGTATTTAAAAGAAATAAGATTTAGGGATTAATACGCTAATGGAGCTTGGTTCAACTTGGTTTTGTACTTTAAGTGAATATTTATCCCACACAAACACACATGGTCTACACTGATTGAGGTGACCGCAGTAGGCTCGGACATGCTCACAGGGGTGTGGCTAAAAGTACAAATAACATTAGCGTACTTCTATAGCGGAACGTTTACACCTGTGTACAGGTGCGGACCAGGTAAGACACAGGTAAGGGACCAGGTGTACTTTAGCTGACTGACCTTTACCTCTATTTCTATTGTAATGATAACACTTACGAGTTTACACGCTGGTTTATGGTCTTGAAAACAGACATTTCCACTTATCTCTAAAAGTGCTATGCAAATTTTTACGGTAATAATTTCTTGTTTGATTCCGAAAACAAAGGTCGTTTTTGAAATGCCATTCGTGCGCTACGTACATGACTTTCATAAAGATTGTGTACATGTACTTTTTTTTCAAGAAATACTCGACAAAAGTGCAAAGACATGTTCCCAGCCCCATCAAACCTCGAGATTATACTTGAAGGGTTGTACAATACAGAGTATTGCAATGTATAAAACATATAAACAGCAATATTCCTTGTAACCCAGTTTCGCTTGTAAGTTATGTATCTTTATAAATAATGAATAAATTCTAATACATAAATCATATTAAATAAGACATTGTTAGTTTTTGAAATGTTCTAGCTACTGTGATTTATATCCTATATACGTCAACATACACGTGTACTATTAAACTGACATTCATTTAATCTCTTCAGTAGGCTAATAAAGTGTGTTCTATCTTGACCAAACATATACTCAATCTTTTAAATCTCGATAACAGTCAACATACACGTGTACTGTCACAAGTACCTTGGTAAAATCTCTTTAAATGACATTAATCGTTTACGAGTCTTGTTAATATCGATTTATTGGTGCTTTTTAAAACAAATTCGGAGAGATGATTTATCCGAATAAATGACATGATAATCGTCTTTTATTTTTAATTTGATGTTTCCGTTTCCTATTGTATTCTTTCGTATTAACCTTTTTATTTTTCCCTTCAGTTTAGACGCTTCAGTACGTTACTAACACATATATTACATGCTTATTTTAACTGGTCATTAAATAACCTTAGTTCCTTGATATACGGAGCTCGGTTAAAAAGGGGTAAAATGTATGTTGATCTCGTGACTATACATGTAATGTCAAATACTACACCACAGCGCTAGCATACAAATACAAAATTGTAACTCAAAGCTGAATCGCAATGACGTCGACAGGAACCGTGGAGAAACCAAATCGAATTCAAAAATAATGTGAGCTCAAAACATACTAAAGACGCGTAAACTGGACTATTAGATTTGTTATAGGGTTAACCGTCAAGTCAGGACAAGCATGAAGGTCGAAAATAATCTAAGATATTATGATACAAATTATAACGCGACTTCAAAATCGGTAAAACTAGGGCAAAATATGATAAAGGAAATATTGACATATCGACGCTTACAACAGTACGGAGATAATAGGTTCAGGAGTTTCGGAAGGGTTAGCGTCTTCTTATTCATCGACGGTACCCGCCATGTTAGTCAAAGTCAAATGCAAATAATGACACATCCTCACGTGAACCTGTCTTTAACGATGGCGTCACTCAAACATTATAGTTTGAAATTAGGTAATACTTTCATTACTACTATTATATATCATGGGATTGGAATCTCATTACAGATGTAATAAAGGCAATCGTAATTTCTGTTTTTATCAAATTAGTCAAACATTTCATGTGAAAGGCGTTAAAATTATCAAAATATCACAACGTATCAGATTCAGAAAAGATAAATTATTGGAATCTATTGAAATGAGGTTTTTAGATCGATGGTATTGTCCGTAAACTATCCATTAATGATTTAATTGGTTCATAATATGTCGTTGATATAGACTTAACCAACACAATGTCTACTTAAATGGAAAATGTTCTTTCAGTTAATAGAGTTTATTGTACATTTATAAATTAAACATACAGGTTGGGGATCGAATTTCCTCCCTCGTGATAGATAACAAACCTATCGTGACAACGATCGTGTTTGACATTCCAACACGTACTCTGACACCAAGCAAGTAGCTGATATCCGTCATTATAAGATATAATAAGTAGAATCTTTACCTATTATATCACAATCAGAGAAACTTAACCCAAAGTGTATTACATTGTACCAGCTTTATCTAACACAGTAAAATCGTAATCTGACTTTATTTTCTGAAATCTTTTAAAGTGATGTCGTAACATTATCTTGTTTAGATTCAAAATAATTTCTATGGGATCCATGACTCTGAAATACCTATCTTAACGCATAAAGATTTAAAAAATGTAATTGATTTTTTTTCTACGAGTGACATGAAGCTGACGAGACGTGGTAAAACATGGACCGTTCTAATGGTAGGATAAGGTATTCTGTACAATACGTGTTAATTTACCGACCATTATAACTGGCCTGTCTATCTTCACAATCTTTTGTCGGTCGTATCACATACCTTTCGTGCCACAAATACCTAATTGAAAATAAGATAATATCAAGACTAATTTCTTCAACGACTTACTATCTGATATCTGTCTGCCTCAATACTTAGAATGTTTTACGGGTTTATTACTATTATTATTTTTTAGCAAATATATATAGGTGGCGCGTCATAGACATTAAGAAACAATACAAGCATGATACCTTCTATTTCGTGAATTCCTTATCAATAGTGCAAATAACCTAGGTCGAGGTTCCATTACATATGATTGTTATGATATGAACATACAGTGATTTTAATGAAAACCACTTGGAAAGTAAGAAAGTAAGAAATACCTTTATCAAAAGGATTTCGTAATTTACCTTGCAATGTAAAATTCCACTTATTGTTCAACATCAAATAAGACTAAAAGAACAACACCACTTGTTTTGCATATAGTCATGAAAGTATAACATTGTTATATGTGACGTCATAAATGTTTGTTTTCATAAACAGTATATATAGGAAAGTATTTGATGATTTTTTTTTTTGACTTGAGAATCATAATATAAAATATAACAAAATGCATTATATATCGCCATGCCAAAGCTTTGAAGATTGTTAACAGTGAGCTAGAAGTATGGTTACAGTTACCGACTGGTGAGACACTATGGTACTGGTTGTGTTAACAGTGAGCTAGAAGTATGGTTACAGTTACCGACTGGTGAGACACTATGGTACTGGTTGTGTTAACAGTGAGCTAGAAGTATGGTTACAGTTACCGACTGGTGAGACACTATGGTACTGGTTGTGTTAACAGTGAGCTAGAAGTATGGTTACAGTTACCGACTGGTGAGACACTATGGTACTGGTTGTGTTAACAGTGAGCTAGAAGTATGGTTACAGTTACCGACTGGTGAGACACTATGGTACTGGTTGTGTTAACAGTGAGCTAGAAGTATGGTTACAGTTACCGACTGGTGAGACACTATGGTACTGGTTGTGTTAACAGTGAGCTAGAAGTATGGTTACAGTTACCGACTGGTGAGACACTATGGTACTGGTTGTGTTAACAGTGAGCTAGAAGTATGGTTACAGTTACCGACTGGTGAGACACTATGGTACTGGTTGTGTTAACAGTGAGCTAGAAGTATGGTTACAGTTACCGACTGGTGAGACACTATGGTACTGGTTGTGTTAACAGTGAGCTAGAAGTATGGTTACAGTTACCGACTGGTGAGACACTATGGTACTGGTTGTGTTAACAGTGAGCTAGAAGTATGGTTACAGTTACCGACTGGTGAGACACTATGGTACTGGTTGTGTTAACAGTGAGCTAGAAGTATGGTTACAGTTACCGACTGGTGAGACACTATGGTACTGGTTGTGTTAACAGTGAGCTAGAAGTATGGTTACAGTTACCGACTGGTGAGACACTATGGTACTGGTTGTGTTAACAGTGAGCTAGAAGTATGGTTACAGTTACCGACTGGTGAGACACTATGGTACTGGTTGTGTTAACAGTGAGCTAGAAGTATGGTTACAGTTACCGACTGGTGAGACACTATGGTACTGGTTGTGTTAACAGTGAGCTAGAAGTATGGTTACAGTTACCGACTGGTGAGACACTATGGTACTGGTTGTGTTAACAGTGAGCTAGAAGTATGGTTACAGTTACCGACTGGTGAGACACTATGGTACTGGTTGTGTTAACAGTGAGCTAGAAGTATGGTTACAGTTACCGACTGGTGAGACACTATGGTACTGGTTGTGTTAACAGTGAGCTAGAAGTATGGTTACAGTTACCGACTGGTGAGACACTATGGTACTGGTTGTGTTAACAGTGAGCTAGAAGTATGGTTACAGTTACCGACTGGTGAGACACTATGGTACTGGTTGTGTTAACAGTGAGCTAGAAGTATGGTTACAGTTACCGACTGGTGAGACACTATGGTACTGGTTGTGTTAACAGTGAGCTAGAAGTATGGTTACAGTTACCGACTGGTGAGACACTATGGTACTGGTTGTGTTAACAGTGAGCTAGAAGTATGGTTACAGTTACCGACTGGTGAGACACTATGGTACTGGTTGTGTTAACAGTGAGCTAGAAGTATGGTTACAGTTACCGACTGGTGAGACACTATGGTACTGGTTGTGTTAACAGTGAGCTAGAAGTATGGTTACAGTTACCGACTGGTGAGACACTATGGTACTGGTTGTGTTAACAGTGAGCTAGAAGTATGGTTACAGTTACCGACTGGTGAGACACTATGGTACTGGTTGTGTTAACAGTGAGCTAGAAGTATGGTTACAGTTACCGACTGGTGAGACACTATGGTACTGGTTGTGTTAACAGTGAGCTAGAAGTATGGTTACAGTTACCGACTGGTGAGACACTATGGTACTGGTTGTGTTAACAGTGAGCTAGAAGTATGGTTACAGTTACCGACTGGTGAGACACTATGGTACTGGTTGTGTTAACAGTGAGCTAGAAGTATGGTTACAGTTACCGACTGGTGAGACACTATGGTACTGGTTGTGTTAACAGTGAGCTAGAAGTATGGTTACAGTTACCGACTGGTGAAACACTATGGTACGGGTTGGTGCTATGCGTTTTATGCATATAACTTTAAGTTAACATTAAATAGTAGTAGTTATTTTTAAATATAGTATTCGTTTGTTCATTTTCAATAAATAAAATGTCAAAAATCTGAAAATATTAAGCTAACACCGACATAAATAATACTCGTTTTTACACGGTCATCACAACAACATATGTACAAATTCCTATGGTTTGACAGCGAATTAATTACGTTATTTCGTGAAGCTATCATGTAAGTGATACTTTCCGCCGTGAATTGTTCTAGTGCCGGCTATGTCCGGCCTGGTGTACGTGTACCCGTGATGTAATCTCAGTACGATGATTCGGAGAATGTTAGGGATCTGTACCATGCTGTTAACTCCTCCTTTGGTTGTGCTGTCAGGTGTTTTATCAAGTCGAAGCTTTGTTAACTTAACAAGATTAAGCACACATAAGTAGCATACGTTTAAAATCAAACTATTTATATTTCTTATTATACATTGGTGATACAAATTTGTATATTTAGGAGTGAACGCATATTACACGTGATGATTCGAAATTAAATGTGTGTTTAAAGTCATCAAAATGTTCGAGCTACTTTATGTAGTATAAATCTAATTATCTTACTACAAAAGGTAAATCACTGAAATATCAGGTAGGATGACTTAACATACCAGGTTGTTCTTCATTCATTTTTAGTTGATGTCTTATTTTTTATTTTATTTTTTATTTTTTTAGCAAAACGGGAAGTAAAATTTGGATACTTCTTACCAATAGTTCAGGTTAAAACATATTGGATCAGACAATTGGATTGATTTTTAATTCATATTTCGCTTCTAACCGGTCATTAGTTTCGTTAGGTAAATTTTAAATATATAAAATGCTTTGCTTGCAGTTTAGAGATATGGTTTCTGAAATTTTAATCGTTTTATTTTATCGTAGCAAATACATCAAACCTTAATACGTTTAATTACGGTAGATTTTTTCACAAATAAAATACGACCTATCATTAGTGAAACATGAAATTAAATGTACAGTAATGTAAAGAATAAATCTATATATAGAGCGGTTTAATCAATTTAATACAATTTAACAAAATCTGGTCCAAATGATAAGATGTGAATTCCGACATATCTTTACGTTATCGGCCATATTTTAAACTTAGATTAAGATCACGCTATCGGTATCCCCACACAACCACGCCCGTTTCATGCCTGATGGATTCAACCACGCCCTTTCTTCTGTTTATGTTTGTTTAATCCTACGTCATCGTTATCTTCAGATCTTTTACACTGTCAGTGTGTACAAATGTACTTTTCAGAACAGTATATAATTATATCTGTACTTGCGGTCATCCCTGTTGTGTAAAGCAGGAACATAGCCCGCTAATCAATTTAAATACCGCACTTAGAGGATATCAAATAATTGCCCTAGCTTTAGAATTTTTTTGATACAAATTCGGATTTTTTTTATCATAATATAACTAAGCTATTTTAAATAGCATGTGTTTTTACAAAATTCCTAAAAAAACGCCATTTCTTTGCAAATGTTACATCTCATTCTTACTGATGACGCCACAGTGATTGATAGTGCTATCACAATGATTTATGCCACATCATGTCTACTTTTATATATTTAATGGAAATATATTGTTATTGTTTATTTCCTGAAATATACTCAGTTGTCTATCGTCCAATTGGACCAATTTTTTAAAAGTTTAAGTTGTTTCTCTTATTACGATTAAAACAATTAACGAATACTGTTTTCGTGAAATATACTCGGTTGCCTATCTTTCTATGAATCCAAACAATTCAGGCCATGAGTTATTTTAAAATATTAAAAAAACTAACGGATTAAATTAACAGTTCTAAACATATTGTTTATGTTAATGTCATTTTGTTTCCATTTCAGAATCCATTGGAGGTATTCAAGGAGTTCAGAAAGAAATATGGAAAGATCTACGGGTAAGAAAATATCTATATATTACCAGTGTAAGAAAACAAATCGGATTGTAGTATCCCATCTCTTTTAACTGTCACGAGAAAATATAAACATGTTTTTTAGTTGTTTGAAATTGTATGTTGGCTAAAAGAAATTTGTCTTTCGTCCACCTATTCCTTTCGATCTAATTTCAAACACTGTAACTGCAGCAAGCGTAGTCCGAAAATAATTTTAAAATACTTTTCGAAATTTCCACACATAATATTGCTAGGAATTTCTTATATATTTCTGAGAAAAAAGGTAATTCGAAGTTTCTACGCATAAATTACTTTAAATGTGTAGAAACATGGAATAACCTTTTTTCTCTCACAAATATACAAGAAATTCACAGTTATGTTATGTGTGGAAAATTCGAATAACATTTTGTATACTTATGAGAATAAAAGTTTATTCGTAGTTTCTACACATAACATTACTTCAAATTTCTTGTATATTTGAGAAAACAGAGTCCTATCTGTGTTCATGTTAGCTAAACTCACTAAAACCCATTTGGGCCATTTTAAAACGTAATGCTGCGTTATCTGTATGAAACAGTCTAATTGATTACATTACCTTAAAAACCTAATTCTCACTTAAGTGTTGGCACTAGCTAAATCGTTACGTTAACACATGCTGGTAGCAATGGGTACGTACAGTTGGGTGTCCTGGTGGGGAGCGTTTGAGGAATATGTATGTTAATAAGGCCTTTTTTACCTTCAAAGCGAATCAATTAAATCGTACCAAAGACTCACGCTTAAATATGTCTAAGAGCTGGCTCCGATGTCCTGGGAACAGTTCAGTTAGGCGAGGTTCGCTTTAGCTGTCCATACGTGAGCTTACTCAACACATTACCGCTTGTGTGGTACTGTAAAAGGATAAAGTCTTACTCAAACGACTCTGAAATGCTGTACACGATTTTATTTCACACACACAAAAAAAGACAAACAATTAACAGTCTTTTTACAGCAATAAAGACCTCAGTGCAATGCAATCTAGAATTGCCGAAAAAATAACCTTTCACTTACTTAAGTTGTTTTACACACTAACGATAATGTAAAACTACTAAAACAGGAATGTATGAGTCCCTTATTGAATGGTGGAAGCTCCATAGTGGATGTAATATCATAAGCTTCATAGGTATATACATCAATATTACATTTCTAAACAAGATATGTCTATAACAATTAGTATTGCTTTATCGGTTGCCATGCTACCTACTTTAAGTCCTTTTACGTATATGTATATGAATTAGTATCACTTTTCCTGAACGATATCGGAATCGGAACTGCCCTATCAGTTACCCTGGTGTTTACTAGAAACACTTTTATGTTGTGCATCACAACCGAACAGGTTATCTGACCGTATAACTGGTTATACTTATTGCAGGTTCTTCGAAGGTTTTCGCCCTAGCATTGTGGTCAACGACCCCGAAATGACCAAGGAGATACTGGTCAAGCATTTCGACAAGTTCGGCGTCCGACCGGTAGGTGTTTTCTAATATGCCAATGACCAATCAGAACGTCTTGACCGTATATGGTCAACAGAGTCCAACCTTTGACCGTTGTGTAAAGTTCAGTCAACTTAATGACCAGTTAAGGATGTATGCTACATGTACCTTACACATAAGCCCGTGATGTGTATGCAAAAGCGTTCTCCCATCATCTTATAGTTCACAACCTATTGAGTAATATCAAAACCAATAATTAATATAATTTGTCTTTCTAAAATATCCGTGGAAATAGTGAAAGTATCATTAATTCTTCATTTGAAGGATTATTTCATTTTTATGTCCATTTTCATGGGTTGATTTTTTTTATATGAACAGATTTTGTGATTTTATCATTCTTTTAATTGGGTTATGTTGTATAATTTATAGCTGTTAATATTCATTTTATTTGTGGTCACCAAAGATAGCCTGAAATGAAATACCCGACGATTTAAAAAAAAATAATGATATCTGTGTATATATGTAAACTAAGAAAAAAAGAAAAGGACCGGTTGACGCCTTTGCGGACGAATAAGCGATAAAAAAATAAGTAAATATAGCATTTACTTTATTTTGATAAACACTTGTAAAATATATCCCATCATCTAAATACTGTATTACCCTCGTGAAAGCTATATTTTCACCTAGCACTTTATCGCGAAATTTAAACACCGCAAACTAGTTCTAATAAGAATAACCGTGAAATATCAGCCACGCGAAATTAAACAAAACAAAACCAGCAGTATATTCGCTATTGTTGTATTTTGTATTTTAGTGTAGATCTAGTATATTTGTATCGTCATGGTTCATGACTTTATTTTGTACCTTAGTGTATTTTTTTTTTAACTTTGAGATATGGTGTTTCCGATATTAACGTCAATCGTACAATCCAATATTATTTGTATATATTTACATTTGCTCTGCATCCTTCCATTTTAATGCATTTCGAAGGCAAATTGTTGTTATGAGACTATAACAACATTTGCTATTGCAACGTCATCAATCTCTTTAGTGACGTCATCAATTTCATTGTTGTCAACACTTGATCTGTTGTTCAAAAACTATTCGAAACAACTAAATAAAGATCTACTCTATCGAAATGTAAATACAGATTATGAATATTTTAGCAAATGTTGTTATGGTCTTTAACACACATTGCTATTGACGGCAAACTTAATAAAGCTCTTGAACATCATATTGCTTAATAAACGACTTTTTACAGCGTTTAAACAGCTTTCGTGACAAAATAAAGTGCTAAGGGAGCGAAGGGGAAAAGGTTCATATTGTAAGACATGGTATAGGGCCGCTAGAATGTCAACTGTCTTTCCCTTTTTTCGATAATATGCTGACAATGGTTTAATGACAATCTGTTTCTTATTTAAGGTCTACAACCCGTTTACTTACTACCCTGACCATTTGAATCTCTTCACCACATCCGGGTCGTTATGGAAACAACAGCGATCCATCGTTGCCACAGCATTCAACAAGATCAACATGGAGAAGGTATGATGATTGAAACAGAAATAATGGTTATATTTCAATAAAAATAACAAAATATTTGTATGAGTGACGCACACTGACTAGATTAGATTATATAAATTACTATAAATTATATGTTGGCGACAACTGTTTCGATAATATTCAATGCTACTGGCAATCACTGGGGCGGAGGTATTGACCGACTACGTGATCCTTTAAAAAAGCCACCTACATCCTGCTGAATCCTGTCACAATCCTGTACATAGTTCAGTGGTGAAGTCAGATGGATTTTGTTTGGTCTCCGGCATCAACAAACCAAGTTCTTAAAGATGGCGCTTCCTTACCACGTGTACTTATTACTAAACTTCTTCTCATTTCTACAACCTCTTCACTTCCGTGTGTTCCTTGTCATATTTACCGTCCATTTGTTCACTTAGTTTCTACTGTGTGTCTGTCTGGCTTTGTTGTGTGTGTCGTTAAGTCTACCGCATGACCTTACTTTAATGAAGGACTGTTAATACTACTGTGTGACCCTGTATGACATTATTGTTGTTGTCTGATTAAGACTACTGTGTGACCCTGTATGACCTTATTGTTGTCGAATTAAGACTACTGTGTGACCCTGTATGACCTTATTGTTGTAGACGGATTAAGGCTACCGTGTGACCCTGTATGACCTTATTGTTGTTGTCGGGTTAAGGCTACCGTGTGACCCTGTATGACCTTATTGTTGTTGTCGGATAAAGACTACTGTGTGACCCTGTATGACCATATTGTATAAATGGACCGTTAAGACTATCGTATGACGCTGTATGACCTTATTGTTGTTGACGGATTAAGGCTACTGTGTGACCCTGTATGACCTTAGTGTTGTCTGATTAAGACTACTGTGTGACCCTGTATGACCATATTGTATTAATGGACCGTTAAGACTATCGTATGACGCTGTATGACCTTATTGTTGTTGTCTGATTAAGACTACTGTGTGACCCTGTATGACCTTATTGTTGTCTGATTAAGACTACTGTGTGACCCTGTATGACCTTAATGTTGTTGACGGATTAAGGCTACCGTGTGACCCTGTATGACCTTATTGTTGTTGTCGGGTTAAGACTACTGTATGACCCTGTATGACCTTATTGTTGTTGACGGATTAAGGCTACCGTGTGACCCTGTATGACCTTATTGTTGTTGACGGATAAAGACTACTGTGTGACCCTGTATGACCATATTGTATTAATGGACCGTTAAGACTATTGTATGACGCTGTATGACCGTTACATCTACCGTACAGCCTCATTTTTATATATTCTATCTAACGTGTATTGCAGGCTGTTGAAAATGTCAAGGTCACGTCCGACATCTTCCTCGCCAAGCTTGCGAAGCTGGTCGAGTACCATCCAGAGGGCTTCAACATCGCCACGTGAGTACCCACTATCATAACAACCTAGTTGCATTGATCTACAGTAGCACAAAGGGACTTTAACGCGAACAAAGTATCCATTACACGTTTACTCAAAATAAAACCCTGATTTATACTTAATTGTTCTTTTAGAAGGATATCCTTTATCTTAAAGGACTATAAAGAGAACACAATATCGCAGACGCATTATTTCCCGAAATAAATGCTAATTGAAACTTGATTGTTCTTACGGAAAGATTTCCTTACTCTTTTTTTGAAGCACAAATATGTCTAATGTTTATCGGTTAAATAACTTTTGCTTGTTTTACAAATGAAGAATTAAATGACCCTGTTCAGTAAAGTAAACCTTTTGTGGCGGTGCAATTAAAACGTTCAATTCCTCGATGCACTGTGAGTTAAAATGAACAGTTAAAATGCACCCGCTTGTGAGAAGAAAACAATCTGTTGAACGGTAGTTATACTAGAAAATTAATTGTATCGACTTAATCCTCTCCTTTACATTGGTATCTTGTAATGTGCGTGTTAGTGTGAGTACCACAATTATTATCAATTCGTTTAAGCTTACCTTCTTGACATACATATTCATGCCTGCTCTTTTGGCTAAGCTCAAAATCAAAATGAAAATTCTTAAATCAACTTACTATAAAAAGAGAGTAAAACCTGCCACATTTGTTTAGAACAAAGTGAGTGTGTTATTCAGGTCCTCCTGTGTGTATTATATTCATGTATGTATTCTATACCTGTTTGTTTTCTATTCCTGTTTGTATTCTATTCATGTATGTATTCTATACATGTAGGTATTCTATTCCTGTATGTATTCTATTATTGTATGTATTCTATTCCTGTTTGTATTCTATACCTGTATGTATTCTATACCTGTATGTATTCTATACATGTAGGTATTCTATTCCTGTTTGTATTCTATTCCTTTTTGTATTCTATACATGTATGTATTCTATTCATGTATGTTTTCTATACCTGTATGTCTTATATTCCTGTATGTATTATATTTCTGTTTGTATGCTATACCTGTATGTATTCTATTCCTGTATGGATTCTATTCATGTTGGTATGCTATTAATGTTTGTTTTCTATACCTGTATGTATTCTATACATGTAGGTATTCTACTCCTGCATGTATTCTATTATTGTATGTATTCTATTCCTGTTTGTATTCTCTACCTGTATGTATTCTATACCTGTATGTATTATATTCCTGTATGTATTATATTCCTGTACGTATTATATTCCTGTATGTATTATATTTCTGATTGTATGCTATACCTGCATGTATTCTATTCCTGTATGTATTCTATTCATGTATGTTTTCGATACCTGTAGGTATTAGATTCCTGTATGTATTATATTCCTGTATGTATTATATTCCTGGCTGATCTCTTCCACAGACTCTTGGACGGGTTCACATTGGACGCTTTCGCCTTGGCTGCATTCAATTATGAAGTCAACAGTATGGACTGTATGTATTCTATACCTGTTTGTTTTCTATTCCTGTTTGTATTCTATTCATGTATGTATTCTATACATGTAGGTATTCTACTCCTGCATGTATTCTATTATTGTATGTATTCTATTCCTGTTTGTATTCTATACCTCTATGTATTCTATACCTGTATGTATTCTATACATGTAGGTATTCTATTCCTGTATGTATTCTATCATTGTATGTATTCTATTCCCGTATGTATTCTATACCTGTATGTATTCTATCCCTGTATGTATTCTATTCCTGTTTGTATTCTATACCTCTATGTATTCTATACCTGTATGTATTCTATCCCTGTATGTATTATATTCCTGTATGTATTCTATACATGTAGGTATTCTATTCCTGTATGTATTCTATCATTGTATGTATTCTATTCCTGTATGTATTCTATACCTGTATGTATTATATTCCTGTATGTATTCTATTCCTGTTTGTATTCTGTTCCTGTTTGTATTCTATACATGTATGTATTCTATTCATGTATGTTTTCTATACCTGTATGTCTTATATTCCTGTATGTATTATATTTCTGTTTGTATGCTATACCTGTATGTATTCTATTCCTGTGTGTATTATATTCATGTATGTATCCTATACCTGTTTGTTTTCTATTCCTGTTTGTATTCTATTCATGTATGTATTCTATACATGTAGGTATTCTATTCCTGTATGTATTCTATTATTGTATGTATTCTATTCCTGTTTGTATTCTATACCTCTATGTATTCTATACCTGTATGTATTCTATACCTGCATGTATTCTAAACCTGTATGTATTATATTACTGTATGTTTTCTATTCCTGTATGTTTTCTATTACTGTATGTATTCTATTCATGTATGTTTTCGATACCTGTAGGTATTAGATTCCTGTATGTATTATATTCCTGTATGTATTATATTTCTGTTTGTATGCTATACCTGTATGTATTCTATTCCTGTGTGTATTATATTCATGTATGTATCCTATACCTGTTTGTTTTCTATTCCTGTTTGTATTCTATTCATATATGTATTCTATACATGTAGGTATTCTATTCCTGTATGTATTCTATCATTGTATGTATTCTATTCCCGTATGTATTCTATACCTGTATGTATTCTAACCCTGTATGTATTATATTCCTGTATGTTTTCTATTCCTGTATGTTTTCTATTACTGTATGTATTCTATTCATGTATGTTTTCTATACCTGTATGTCTTATATTCCTGTATGTATTATATTCCTGTATGTATTATATTCCTGGCTGATCTCTCCCACAGACTCTTGGACGGGTTCACATTGGACGCTTTCGCCTTGTCTGCATTCAATTATGAAGTCAACAGTATGGACGACCCGGACGCCATTCTGATGCAGTTTATGACGGAGACCTTGAACGCTGCGTCCACGGAGAACAAACTGGCTGGAATCTGTCGTAAGTGTACATCACCTTCTCACATCATATAGAGTGAATGAACCAGTTTAGAATAAAAATAATAAAATATTATTTCTTTTATAACAATTATCAAAAAGTAAGTGCGGCTTCTGTTAAACACTCTTGCTGTCCCGGATGTGAGCGTAGGGGGAAATGTGTGGGGAAACCGAAGTACCCGGTGAACATCCGCGTGGCACATACTTTTGCGCGTGTTATCAGGAAGTTGATCCCGGGAGACTTGGTGAAAGGCGATTTGTTTTCTACTCCCTAAACATATAATTAAACTATACACCAATCATTTTTTTAAATGTATTTTTTATAGAAAGAAAATCAAATGCTGATGGTAAGACTTAACACCGGAAATTGAAATTTATGAAACTTGAACATTTCTGTTGAAATATTTGAAGAGCGATTAAAATCATTTACAATTTCCACCCATCAATACTCACATTTTATAAGTATATTATAAAGTAACGGATCTCACCATCAATATGTGCAAACAGTATCAAATGTATATTTAACCACTCATATGCTTTTTACCTCCTGTAGGAGTTTATGAAAGTCTCACTCCAATCTTGAAGATCTTTGACTACAAACATAGGCGTGTACACATGAAACACGTGGAAAAGATGAGGCAAATGGTACAGTTGACAAGACAACAGGTAAGCCGCCCGGTTTTTATTTTGAACGCAAACTGATTGTCGTTAATTTGACCAGCTACGTTTTGACGTATGTGAACGGTAGTGCTGGAAACGGTTCTGGCTGTGTTCATATTACCTTTCGATACCTTTCGATGAATCCTCACTTTCATTGAATGCTGGTTCTATAGTATCTGTAATGTCTCTTTTATTTTATGTGGCCACGGTGGCCAATTGGTTCGGGCGTCTGACATTCTGCTACCACTAGCCCTCCACCACTGGGTCGCGTGTTCGAGAACTACGTGGGGCAGTCGCCAGGTACTGGCCGTAGGTCGGTGGTTTTTGTCTCCGGGAACTCCGGCTTACCTCCACCACCACAAATCTGGCACGTCCTTAAATGACCACAGCTGTTAATAGGACGTAAAACACAAACAAACCAAATCCTTCACTTATATAAGCGGATGCAATCATAGTTGATTGAGCAAGAGAACGGTTTCATGAATGCAGGCCCTAGTCTTATTCTCTTGGTACTTTAAATGGGTCTCCATGTGAATCTGTCTGTTGCTCACGTTTGTTTTTATCGATTTTGAGCTCACTTAGCAATTTTGTGGACACATCGGTACAGAAAAATGAATATAGGAGCAATTTGATTCATGGGCTGAGCAGTATTGATGCAACGTACTTATAACAAATAAATACAGAGTTTTGTTAGGGTTAAGACCTAAATCCTGGAGTTAGCGTTACCAGTTTTGAATATCAAAAGGCATTCTGAATGTATGTATTGTATAGATACTCGTGACTGTTCACCTGTGGGCAACCATATTGCAAACAACGTTAATCTGCGTTTCAATATGTTCACCTCGAAAAAATCGTTTGGACTGTTTCCCTTCCGGACAAAAATCCCAACAAAGAAAACGTGTTACAGGTCCCTGTGTATTTTTTCCAGAAAAATTATACAACTGAATCGACTGACAACCTCCTGGATCACATTATCACTCGCACGTTCAGTTCCCGTGATGAGGAGGGCAAAGTTGTACGTCGCGCGCTCGACGACGAGGAGATCATTGCACACTTGCACTCCCTGATCGGTGGCGGACTGGGGACTCTAAATGCCGCCCTCGAGTTCGTCGTGCATTGCCTCGCTATGAACCAGCCGGAACAACAGAGGGCGTATGACGAGATATTCGCACAATGTGGACTAAACGTTAGTATTGCCTTCATGAACTTACAAACAATATAAGCAATAATTGGTAGAAAAACGAAGAAATGAAATACCTATATATTTATTTATTTAATATATTTGTATGAAGTACACTTTGCTGAATGAACTATTTGGTTATTTAGACCATTCAATACAATAAGTCACTTTACTACTGTCGTTGAATTATTTCAAGACAATCTGATGAAACCAAATTTGATTTGTTTGTTTCGGTGAACATGCTCTTCGTAATCGTAGATAAAGAATTTTTTAATTTCCAATTTTATCACTTTTAGTTTTGATTTCCTGGAAAAAAGAGAATTCTAAAATGACGCATTGCTTGAAATAGACACAAATTACTTTATATTTTACCAATATCTTCAAAAGTATTTTAAAAATATCTCTGATGTTTCAAATATCTTAAATATCTTGAATAGCTTTCATATCTCGTTTGCCTAAAGGTTGATGTTCTGCCCGCTGCAGTTTATCGGACTGCAGCTTCTATATTTTTATGAAAGCAATTCTATAGCAAGTTGAATATCGTTCACGGAAAGATGCTAAATGTTCATGATAGTCAATGTTGAAAATCTCGACTCGGATACATGAGCATGATAAAAATGGATTTTGCATTTAGGAAAAGTCATCTTAAGTTTGTTACAAAATATTTTAAAAATAAATTAACACGCATAAAGGTCCGACTCTAATAGTAAAGCACAATATGTAGCCTAAATCGATGACGTCACATTATAAACTGTTACATAACTAACGCGTCACGTCTCACCTATCCACTGCTCCAGGAACATCCTACCGTAGCTGCCCTGAAAAACATGGAGTACCTGGAAATGGTCATGAATGAAGCACTTCGCCTGTATCCATGTGCACCAGGGTAAGAAGACTAGTGATTTAATCTAATAAAAACAACATGAAACTGATCCAGTTAAACATGTGTCAATATGTTTTTACATTAAAATGGAGGTTAAAGGAAGGACAAATTTGCTGAAATATGATATACTTTCCAGATAAACTTTAATATATGTTCTTTATTGTTCATTTATACTTAATTTGTAAGACAGGTAATAACGTCAATTCTACCGGAGAATGTTAGTAAGTTTTCAAAACTGTTGTAAAATCATTTAAAATGTAAATTTTCGACATTTTCGAATATACAATCATACCAAAAATGGTTATTAGTTTTATCCCGTGTTTTAGAACTGCCCGGATGTGTACACAGGATTGTACCATTAACGGTGTGGAATTCAAGGCCGGGATGATGATTCGAGTCATGGCCTTCACTCTGTATGAGGACGAAGAATACTTCCCACAGCCGAAAAAGTTTATGCCCGAAAGGTGAGCCCTGACGAATTGGTAGTTTAGGGATGGAATATGGTGACGCAATACATAATGGCCACATCGGTTTATAGCTATCTCCTAAGTGTTGGGCTCTCAGATTACGTTTTTAATTTTGTTTAACCACGTATTAACAGCTTAGGTAAGACTAGTGATGTTTACTTATGTATAGAGTAAATGAACTATCTAACTAAAAACAGCATTCACCTTATTTAATTAAAAATGTATCAGTCAAAATGTTTTTACATGAAAATGGACGCTTAAGCAATGACAAGGTTGCTGAAATATGAAATGTTTTTTTCCAAAATAAACTTTGTGCTTAAACGTTGAGCCCTGCCGAATGTGTAGTTAATGTTGAAATATGGTGACCTCCTACATATTGGGCTCGTTGGGTGAATGCTATCCCCGAAGTGTTAAAATGTCAGGTTATCTTTAAAAGGTTATAATTAACACCACTTGGTGTAAACCCGAAGTGTTAACCTGTCAGGTTATCTGTATAGGTATCCCATTAACACCACTTGGTGTATACCGGAAGTGTTAACCTGTCAGGTTATCTGTATATGTATCCCATTAACACCACTTGGTGTATACCGGAAGTGTTAACCTGTCAGGTTATCTGTATAGGTATCCCATTAACACCACTTGGTGTAAACCCGAAGTGTTAACCTGTCAGGTTATCTGTATAGGTATCCCATTAACACCACTTGGTGTATACCGGAAGTGTTAACCTGTCAGGTTATCTGTATAGGTATCCCATTAACACCACTTGGTGTATACCGGAAGTGTTAACCTGTCAGGTTATCTGTATAGGTATCCCATTAACACCACTTGGTGTATACCGGAAGTGTTAACCTGTCAGGTTATCTGTATAGGTATCCCATTAACACCACTTGGTGTATACCGGAAGTGTTAACCTGTCAGGTTATCTGTATAGGTATCCCATTAACACCACTTGGTGTATACCGGAAGTGTTAACCTGTCAGGTTATCTGTATAGGTATCCCATTAACACCACTTGGTGTATACCGGAAGTGTTAACCTGTCAGGTTATCTGTATAGGTATCCCATTAACACCACTTGGTGTATACCGGAAGTGTTAACCTGTCAGGTTATCTGTATAGGTATCCCATTAACACCACTTGGTGTATACCGGAAGTGTTAACCTATCAGGTTATCTGTATAAGTATCCCATTAACACCACTTGGTGTATACCGGAAGCGTTAACCTGTCAGGTTATCTGAATAGGTATCCTATTAACACCACTTGGTGTATACCGGAAGTGTTAACCTGCCAGGTTATCTGTATAGTTATCTCATTAATACCACTTGGTGTATACCGGAAGTGTTAACCTGTCAGGTGATCTGTATATGTATCTCATTAACACCACTTGGTGTATACCCGAAGTGTTAACCTGTCAGGTTATCTGCATAGGTATCCCATTAACACCACTTGGTGTATACCGGAAGTGTTAACCTGTCAGGTTATCTGTATAGGTATCCCATTAACAACACTTGGTGTATACCGGAAGATCATGTTCTGCTCAAGTCAATGGAATGATATTTAAGATAGCAGTTCGTGAATCTTGTAGTATCACATCGATGAATTCAGTTCAAAGTATTAAAACGTTGGCATATAGTCCACATTTTGCGCTTGACGACAGTTTCAGATTAATGTTAGCTATAAAATGTTTCTCACACCTGTAGAAAGCTGTATCAATCCTCATTGGCAAATATTAAAAACATAACGGAAAATTTGGTACCGGATAGTTTATCCTGATAATGCTTATAATCCCAACAATGGTGACATTGTGAAGTTAGCTAGAATTCCTCTAAATGAATTAAATTCATAGATTTAGGGGACATGTCGCACCTGCCCTTCTATTTTAACAGTAGTTTAGGCTGATGAGTCCGAGAAGGACGAGACAGCTGTATGATGAAGTGAAATTCGTTTTCGGCATACTGTGACTATTACCATCAAATGTTAAAAGTGCAATAACCCGTGTGTTACGTTCAGATCTGAAACCTATAACTATATGTTACGATGTTTTAATTGAATACGTAAACAATCCAAACTCAAATCTTACATATCCTGAAATAATATTGCAAACTGACCACAGAAAATCAAATAATATTTGTGATATGTCGGTAAAAACAATGTAGACGATTGGTATGAATTGTACTCAAGTTTTACATATTAATAGTTAATTTGTATTATTATTAAATACCGTGTAGAAATATCAACCAACCATTTACGGTATAGATGATAAGGGTTTTTTCCGTTTGCCATGGACACCGTTATTTACTTAGCACGAATTATTGACAACCTTTTATACGGTATACGGTAAAACGTTTGTTTTTTTCTGCTCAGATATATTTGTATGTATCATTAGTAAATACATTGTCACATATATAGTATAAAGTCATATGTTAATGCTTTCACATCCCTTGTATTTTGTTGCTAAAAAAGATCCACATTTCAACAGCCCCATTTACAAAAAAAAGACCTTCGGAGTGGTATTGTCGTGATAATCAGTCCTCGCAAACATGTCATTGGCGCGTTACCATGAAAATTCAGCATCGCCCAAAGTAAATAGCTCTACAATTACTTTATATTTTCGTCAATGCATTAATCGAGTTCAAGTCTTTGGTTGAGAAATAATGTTACAGATATCAGTACAAATGTATGGTCCTAGGTTATATAAAGATTGGCAACAACGTAACAAGCGAGGTATAGTTAAACTATAAAGCTTCCCAGCCTGTATCCGTATACTGATAGTCTGGTCCCGGTTGACTTGTCTTGATCAGGGGGTTGCTTGAGTTCTCTCGCAAACAGACAAACGAAGGAACTTCCTCATTATCTTCATTTAGCATTACAATCGAGAAAAGTACATAGCTTTTGTGAGGGGAAGTGCTGTAATTTTGTATATATATATTACACGTCTTGCTCATCAAAGGCTTGTCAGAAGTGATAACAAATGGTATCATCAGTAACTAGCTCTACTTACCTGTTATGCATGCAACATTAACTTCATCCAATAATGCAGACGGGTAGAGTTTCCTAGTTTCCCTTTAACATGTTAGCACATGCACTATGCGATTATTGTGCCAAGTACAAAAAGTTGTATTGCTATATTTATAGTTCATTTTTGATTGGCTAAAGTGCATTTACGTTCACGTGTTTGTCTGAAAATAATGTGAGTTGTCTGGAGTAATGATACCCTTTTTGTCATGCATATAGCCTTATAGAGAAAATAAATTCCCCCTGTGGAACAGATGATTTGTTTTTTATGCACATACCCTTATTTAGCTTACAAATCTGGTCTGTAGTAAAAATAAACTCTTTCCAGTGCACATAACATTTATTTTTCTTATATATCTGGTGTGCAATAAAGAAACCATAGTGCCTAACCTTGCAATATCTCACGTTTGTTTTTGAAGTTGAGACTTCGCCCAGGTAGGGAGGGCAATGGATTCTGTCCCCAGGCCGGTACATACCAAAGTCCTTAAAAATGGTAGTTGTTATTCCCTGCTTAACGTTCAGCAATGGGGGGAATGGCATCATCTGGTTCACCCGTTGTCAGTGTAATGTGACCGGGCGGAATGCTGTGCTGGGTGCCTACGGCATTGTATACGATCACTGGCACTTCACCACTGGGTAGCGGGTTCGTGGGGCATTCGCCAGGGACTTGCTGCAGGTCGGTGAATATTCACCGGGTACGGTTTTCCTTCGCCACCAAAACCTGGCTAGTCCTTAAATGACCAGAGCTGTTAACAGGACGTAAAGTACAACAGAACCAAACCAAACCCAGCCACCCCCCAAACACCTTTTCATTTGTTCATTATTGTCGCTTTATCCTCAGGTTCTATGTGGGTGTTTTTGTATCGATATTGAATCTGACTTTTTTCTGGTATATCTGTTTACATTTTAGTATACCACTGTACATGTCGTCAGTGTCTAGTATAACTATGTTGTACTCCGTAGGTTCAACACAGCCGCCAAGAAAGAAAGACATCCGTACACCTTTATCCCGTTTGGTCAGGGACCACGGATCTGTGTGGGCATGAAGTTCGGCATTTACCTGATCAAAATAGCTCTAGTTAAAATACTACAGAAATACGTCATCGTCCCATCCAGTAAAACACAGGTAAAGAATGAAGTTTCGTTTTTTCGTGTAAAAACCAAAGCAATACACGACCAAATCTCGTTGTTTAAAAAAATGAAAAAGAGTCAATTAAGATTTCCACGATGGCAATAACGAAAAGAAATTGTTATTACTATATTCATTATCAATTATTCGTGAAATTGTTGTTATTTAAGATATCGATCATCTTCAAATTTTGTTAAAATCAAGCAATATGATCGCAATAACCACACGGATAATATAATATAATATAATCTGTCCGTCCTATCGTATTCCTTGACTTATTCTCCGTATTTTTTTTTTAATGGTCGCTATGTGATTCCTTACTTTGTTCATATGTTATGCTTTGTTATATCGATTTTGAGTTCGAACCATTGTTCTGTAAACACCTAGGTGTTACCTTGTTTTTAATTTATCTTTCATATCTCATATTTAATTATTTTCCCCCGTAATTTCAGTAATACACCATTCCTATTTCTAACGAGTTTGTTTTGTTTTCCAGGACCCCCTGCCCACTGTTCTGAGGCCAATGTTGGCTCCACGTCATGGTGTGTTTATTAAACTTGTGCCGCGTCGGACCGGACCGCCTGTTATATCACAGGGTTAAGTCAGACCGTAAATGACGTCGGCTTATGCTACTGACGTCCTTGACGTTCTGCACCCTTGTGACAGGCCCAGTCACGCGCGCTCCGAGAGCGGACCGACAGAGGATGGATTGTCCGTCCGGCGTATGTAGGGTACATATTATAGGCATAATCTGCTTATGAATATGTCATATAGCCAAGTAGTAAAGGCAGAATAATACAGGGATATATTCTATCAATATTAATGTTTAATGCTATTGAGCATTGTTATCATTTATTCCAAAGTAATTATCAGCTATATTGTATTATGTAACTACCGAAACGATTTTAGTGATAAAGGAGGTGGTTTATGCTGGGAGAAGGCTATATGGCACGCGTTGCTAAAGCAATACAAATGCAACGAACACCGTTTGAAAATACTCGCCTGCAATAAATAAGGAAGGCGGACGCCATTTTGGAATCTGCCCGCCATTTTGGAATCACAATTGTGTTATAAAATGGTGTGCATGAATAACAAACATAATCCAAGCACATACCAACTCTATGTTACTGTTGTATGCAACGAAGAGAGACTCAGTGATTTGTTATATTATTCCAAATTCGTGTCGAATGAAAAGATACAAAGTGGCACGGATCATAACGAGAGACTTGGTGAGTACCGTTTATTGTAGTAGTGGTCAGTTGAACTGACCACTGCGGCGCTTAGACGCCGTATTGTCGAGTACCACGCGTGCTGGATACGTTAAAATCGATTTGATGTTTATTTGCTTATTATTATTGTCAAAACAATCAGCATTTCTTTTGTCTGATCTACCGAATTTCTTTACAAACCATATCCCTGTATACGTACGTTGTGTCATTGTGACGTCATGTGTTTCCTGGTACGTTTGTTACAAGACAGGTCTATGTAAACCAACTTTACGTTCATAGACAACAAAACGATATTTGCATGTCGAGATATTCTTTGTAAAATACCTTGACTGTCAAATAGCAGTCCTACCTGAAACACTGTACTGTTGAGTTTACTACAAGTCGTACGGAAATGATTTATTTTACAAAAGTACGTAACCATTATATGATATATAAATATATGTATACATCTTAAAATATTTGAACATTCATAACCATTTTTGATAATACTGTAAATGTGAATTATCAAGAAAGTATGTGTTAATTTCAGCGCTGTGGATATTTTTCATCAAATTCTCATTAATCAGAGTTAGCAATCGGGCACGGAAATAAACTGATAACTAGTATGCTGCAGGATTTTAAAATGCGGATACAAGCAAGTTGCAAATAGTTGAAGAATTCATATCGCAAACAATTTGAAACTAGTTAGGAATACCGAATTGTGACAAATATCCACTTCGCGAATTGCTGGAAGAGTTAAAACGAGAATTTTTTTACAAGCGCAAATATAATGTTTTATGGTAGATGAAGAATACCGAATTGTGTATTCCGTCTTTTTGTATTGCAGAGTTATTGATTGATTGTTACGTCATTTGTTTGTGAGAGTAACGTCATCAATTTTTGAGAAAACGACGTAATTTTCTCACACAAACCAATGACGTAACAATCAATACCTGCTCACAAGAGAAGATAACTCTGAAACACGGAATAGTGATTGTTTGTTTAACCCTTTCACTTCTATTTTGCTTTAGTAATTTTTACCATTCATTGGTATGGATGAGTCCATTTTGATCTACAGTGATGAAAGGGTTAAAGTGTTGACTAGACGATACATTTGCGAGGGTTATGTTTTTATAACATGCAATGAAATATTGATCAAACAAAAACCTGTCAAATGGAACCATAATATAGGTTTCCAGTTATGAACATAGTACTTTTACCCTTTCTCTGATAAATCACTTGGTGTTTTAACTCACATTACCCCTGAAAGTTCATAATGAACTATTCCAATCTTTGAGTTGGAAGAGTTTAAATGAGTTTTCAGGGGTGAATTAGTTAAAATCTTCCCACTGACGACGAAACCCTATACACAGGGATTGTGGTTTTAAATTCATACTATAGAGGAACCCTTATAGCATACAAGAGTATGTCTCTACACTTATAAAACATGGTTTTATATTAATAAAATACTACAGCGAAACAAGCTGGTATAAAATGTCAGTCTTCTCAAAGATGCTTTCGTGATGGGAAGGATCGGTGAAAGGGTTGAGGTGACACATTGGCAATTTCATTTGAAAACTTGCTTGTAACTTGTTTGTATCGTCAGATAATATAATGTATATTTTACTTGTTTATGATATGAACTACCGAATTTCAAAGTAATGTGATTGACGGGCACCTGTTCCTTACTCTGTGTATTGGTTAAGTAATTGATTGATGGAATCTCCTAAGACCAGTCAACCATTCAGGTCATAAAAGAATATCTACCGAACTGTGGCACTTCTACTTGTATCTTATCAAGTTCGAATGGTATTCATACATAATGTAAATGTCATGGTCCTCCTGGTGACGTCATCAGTATCATGACGTCGTAATTCTAGTGTGAGATACCACTGCCTCGTCATGGAATATGTATGTTTTGTTAAGATAACAAGCATGTACGATACATACGCTCATTTGAACTAAATGCTGAATCGTGTTAAGCAACTTTGACTTTCTATGATATTACAATACTCCAAAACATGGGAAATATAAACGTGCATTATGGATTTCCCGTAAAAAGCTGAATCATTTATATAGGTTTTCAAGTCCACGTGAACAGTTCATCGCTGAATTAACTGATATAGCATCAATATGTGTTGATGAAGTCACACAGTGATAGGACTATGAAGCTTTTGTATTTAGCGAAATTTTCCCCCAATGCATTGCAAGAATAATGGACAACCAGAGTAATAGTTACTGAATAAACAGGACTAAACCTAAATAAAAAGCCACAAATCTATGATATTACAATACTCCAAAACATGGGAAATATAAACGTGCATTATGGATTTCCCGTAAAAAGCTGAATCATTTATATAGGTTTTCAAGTCCACGTGAACAGTTCATCGCTGAATTAACTGATATAGCATCAATATGTGTTGATGAAGTCACACAGTGATAGGACTATGAAGCTTTTGTATTTAGCGAAATATTCCCCCAATGCATTGCAAGAATAATGGACAACCAGAGTAATAGTTACTGAATAAACAGGACTAAACCTAAATAAAAAGCCACAAATCAGCAAGCGTTTTTACATTCCCCGCAATATCAAACTATTGTGACACTTTTGTTGACTGAAGGACTTTCGAAATATAACAGTATCGACATTGTTAACAGTATTATAAACTAGAAGATAAGTATAACAAATGTAATGAAAGACAAAACAGTATATCATAAAGTGTTACAAAGAAGGAATTGTCTGGCAGTTATCATAAGTGTGTTAGGGAGGTATCCAAGTTTGAAGAGTGCAAGAATTGCTTTTTCTCTGAAGTAGCATGATATTTTCTAAAGTGATATTTAGATGAAGGGAACAGGTGCCCTTAAGGTGCGAGCCTTAGATGTATCGTTAATAGCCTTAACTATTTTCTATTATAGTATTGTACTCCAACTACCGAATAACAATGATTGTTTTATGTCTACTATTGTTGTTTTTTAACATTTAACTGTTTAATAATGTTTTATGATATAATAATTATCTATTGATAACATGCATAGAAATATGTCTGAACCATACAATCCGTCACCCTGTTTAAACCGGAATCCAGATATATTTCATGTTAACATTGGTATATCAATGGAACCGGTCTGGTCTACACAGGTGAAGTAAGTTTCGCTACAAAATGTTGTAATTGTGTTGTTCGGTTTTAACATATTTCACTGTGTACGTAGTTTTGTGTAATCATACGATATATGCTATTAACTATTCTATTAGTACTTGTATTGGTGTGGGATTTTGTGTTAACACTAGTGTAGTGTACGTAGTATTTACATATTTACCCAGATAGATGTTGCACATTTCATCCTTATTTCTCTATGTTTATTTCTATGTCTTTCGGCTTATATCTCGGTCTTTCTGTCTATCTACCAGTTCTTCTTACACTTTCCCTTGTCAGAAAAACTATCTTATTGTTTGTTTTCCAGTCCTAGTATCTTTTCATACTCTCTTCACTTCACAAAAAATATATAGGCTTGTGACTTTTTTTTTCACTCCAAGTTATTTCAGTAGACCTTATTGGTCTGAGACATGTCAGTTCAGTATATATTTAGATGCTTCGTGTAACTTAACCATTTCATGTTATATACAATTAAGGTCTTATTTCAAATTTATTATAGAGTACCTTTCACTTAACGTACTGATATATCAGTGGTAGGTTACGTTAAATATCTAGACTATTCTGAGTAAGATATATATATATTATAAATTTACTACTCGGTAATTCTTATTTTTATCACGTTTAACAATCAGCTTATCAAGTTGTGAAGCATTTTATACTTTTGTTTTCTTTCTTGTTTAATTTTCTACTAGTTTATAATATTTTTACCTTTAATATGAAAAACTGATGACACAGGACTTGTATATTTTACTAAATGCAGTCTGTAGATTTTTTTTCTCTTCCTTTTTTCTTACGACCGACTTTTTATGTTATTTGCCTGGACAAGTTTCCGCCATGGTGCATTAAAACAAAAGATAAATTTCCACTGTATGAGAATATATCATTTTATGCAATATTTCGCGAACAAACAACACCAACCCCCCAAACAAACGAAGAAAAAAACAAAAACAAAATAAAACATACCCATTTACGAAGTAAAAGCAAAAAAACTTTACCTCCAATTAGTATATTAGTCCTAACGAATCAATAATATCGACAAAAAATGCGTTTTTGAAATCCTTCAAGATTATTTTAGGTTTAGAAATATTGCATCAAATGTTATACGAAGCATTACAATCCGTTGGTTAAGGAGTTCATTTTGTTCCTTAACCTCCGCTCATCGGAAACGGAGGCGGTTATGTTATAAGAAACAGAAAGGGCAATATTTCGGTAGATTTTTACAATGAATGCCAATACTGCTTATCACTGTCCTAATTTTCTGTCTACTTTGTGCAATAATTTATATATTAACCTATTTAATACACATATATATTGCATGTTTCTTCACAATTTAACGAATGTTTATATAAATACTTCACTTTCCATCAAAATTCGTAAAACAAGTTTTCAAATGTCAACGTTATTTTCGTATTCCTTCTAAATTTACGAAAGCATATACACGTATTTACCAAATATGATTACTTTCCTGTACAATCCTGGTTCAGTAATTAGTTTGTACAGCCGTTATTACCTTATGGTGACTATTATATTAAAAATGGGTTCAATATTTAAAGTTCAACTTCGTTATTACGACCTACGAAAAAACGTCAAGCATCCCCTTTTCAATTTTTTCCAATATGTATTGGATATTTTATTATCATGAAGTGTTTTATATGAACATCATTTATATATGTTGTAGTTGTTTAGTTTTTAGCCATTTCGTTCGTATATACGTATTAGACCTTGCTGTTTAGGACATATCAGCTTTGTAGAAACATTCTACCGAATATTGGTATAACCAGATTTAGTGTGACCAACGGTGATCAGATTATCCCGAATGGATAGATGAGACAACAGAAACTATATCATTTAAAACATACAACTGCTACAGGCTGTTACAATAGTGTCACTGGAAGTCGTAAATGGGATGTAAATGTCCGGCACAACATATTATGAATATATATATATAGGATTCAATTGATAACTGTTTCCCTTTTTTTCTTTATATGATGAATCAAGCACAGACAAATTTTAGTTATAATTTTACTAGAAATAGAAATGGATGAACTGATTCATTTTTTATTTAGATTTTTCTGTTTAATAGTTAATAAGGTAAATAATCTTGACACAGTTAGGGTTGTTTAATCAGTATTGGTCACACACCATAAACATTCCTGTAAAGTATTCCCAGTAGCAATTTCTTAGATTGACATTCGAACATTCATGGACATAGACTAAGAGAAGTCATCAGAATAGTTTTTCATGTCTAGTTAGTTTAGAAATATTTAATCCATTGGGCTCATCTCAACCTGTTGACATGTAACGTTTATTTGTCAGGAAAGATAAATAAGAACGCATATAGACAATGACAAGATTGATATAAAATACTTTTCGATACATCTGACATGTATTTCATTGTTTAGTTTGTGACAGTTTTTGTTGAAAAGAAGATGATTAAAATCACATGTTAAAAATGTCCAAGCGTTTTTAGCGGGCGTCTAATTTGCAGCCTAATTGGAACGAAAACAAAAATAACAAAATAAATGTAGAAGTATACCAAAATGGATGTAATTTAAACTTTGTGTTATCAAAACATTTAAACGTTTCTTTATTGATGAGAATACGGTTGAATATTTCTAGACCACGACGACAGGACAGATGTGAGGTACAGAAGTCCTCGAATGACGTTTTCCCGTTTCTTTGTCGATCATAATAATTCGAGCCATTTATTTACGATATGAAGCTCTGTATATGTATATTGTTTTTCTTTATATCACAACCGTTAATTATAAACTGGACTTAATGTCACATTCACAGTCTTTGGACTGCCCCATTCCTGTTAGTCCTCCTAAGCAAACACCGTAGTTTAGTTACGCACGGTCATTCAGTCTACATTCATTTCAGTATCTGAAAGTGTTTTGAGTATTCCCAAGTTTTTTTATCTTTATATAATTATTTTGAATCCAATGATGTTAACACTATAATATGGATTTTTAATAAAATAAACTAGATTTGATGAATGCAAATCTTCCTTTGATATGACGTCTTTCTGGGTCTGCCCCATTCAGTAGACACTACGGTACCGACGGCGACACACCCAAATTAATGCCACACATTACGAATGCATTCAACAGATATTTTAATAACACGTATTGAGTTCCTTTTCCGACAAACTGTCTTGTCATAGTTTGACCCACGACCGGTGAGCCATTGAAATGTACTATATGGTAATATGGTTTATTCATACCCGTCTGAAGTTTTTATTTTCAAAATGCGAGAATGACGTAAAGCTTTCCATAGACAATAACAATCCCCTAGTGTAAGGTTGAGATGGCACTTGAAAATGATTTTAGGCCCCGAAAATACAATCTATAGTTCAATTTTCGCACGTATATGCTACATGGTTGTCTGTCTAAGGTCCTTCCGTCCCTTTTCTATGTAAGATTTGAACACACATTGTGATGTCTTATAGATAATAGTATGGTATGACTTCATAGTTATGTGGCACTTCTAACGTAAATTCAACCAACTCAGGCCTGTGTAAGGCCTCCTACTATTAACTTTTTGTCTGCCCTTTTTATCCAAACAACTTTTTCAAGCATGGGAGTCGGAATTCATAAAACAGCGAAAGCACACACAATACCATCAAAGGAAAAGCGTTTATCGGTCAAACATGTAAAACATGAATGGTAATTGCCAGAACCTTGAAAGCAGTTAAAATTATGGAGGTAATGTGTGACATCAACAGTAGGCCAGGTTATGAGCGATGCCAGTCAGACACAATAAGTGCTTGGCCGTGTAAGCGACCCATTTTCTCTACGCGTGTCTCGTTTATGATGTTTACACGGATAAAAACGCTTGGTTGTAAAAATATAAACGAGGACATAGATTGCCAGAAACAGAAAAAAGCAATAATTGTTCTTAAATTTTATCGATTGTTTTTTGTAGCTTTGCAATATATGCATATTACTACATTTATTAGATGAATACTTTTGGCAATGTACAATATACGGAGGTATAACTTATTTTGACAAACAGTTGTATATGTGATCGACATGACAACATATTACTGGCACTTTAATCCGGTTATAAAAATAATTACAACCGTTTGTCAGAATAACTTCCATATATAAAAAATGTGTCTACTAATTTTGGTAAACGCCTTAGATAATTGTTTTGAATATTTGCCTTTGTTTTTTACCGAACTTATGTCATGTTTTTAATTTCTTTTCTGATTGAATATATATGGGTTTTTTTTATTCATTTTTTAAAATATTCATGAATTGAATTTTTAATTAATCTACTTAACACAATATATTTACTTTACGAAATCAAAATTTGTTATCAATTTAAACAGAATCTTCTAATTGATTTTCAACGATTATAACTTATATATGATTGTTATTGAATTATTGTATTCACTGTTAAATGTTTTCTATCAATTTCACAATTCCAAAGCAATATAGCTCTTACATAAATGTTTGATAATTGAAAATTATTTTTATTTTTATCATAAATACAGATTAACACGAAGGAAAATATAGTTACATATTTCCTATTTTTATGGAGTTGTCAAGCAAACAATTTTGTTGAAATGTATTCAACTAATCTTTTCTCTTGATGGTAATGCAGTGATTGATGGAAAAAGTATATTTTTGTATTCAGACAATAATTTAAAGTAACTGACCAGTTCGGGAGGTGATTATAAAATCTAATATTTATGAAACTGTTTTCTTGAATGGCCAATCACTCATATTTCATGTTTGAATTGTTTAATGTTTTTAATACATGTAAATAAACGGTTCGAATTATTTGTTGTGTACATGTTGAACGTAAAAGTGACCACCACAATACCAATGTCCATTGTTCTGTTTGGTACTGTCCAGCTATGTATAATAAAAATTGTATTGAATTTATGTGCCTTTGACTGTTATGTTTACAACGCTCGATCATTTAGGCCATCCTCTTACAACTGCCAAACTATGTCAGGAAACGGACAAAGGAAACGTTTTTCCCACCATGAAGTTAACATTGATAAACTATTGTTAAAAAGAAAATCATATCTTCCGGAAATTTTATGATTTTTTTTTATAAAAACAAAGTTAAACAATAAACAGGACAATCAAAAACAGTGTTCTGAGTGTAAAACAAATTTATACGTATATACAACATTTGATATAGCTCCCTATCTAGCTAACATAAGCCATCCTAAAGCGCTTTACAGTACATAGATATACAATTAATACAATTATCATTAATCGATATAATTTTGAGGAATTCGCAGGAGCTGACTTATCAGGCGCTAACTTCTAGTCATATGCCACCTGGCTAATATCTCCCTATGCGTGTACCCCTGGGTGTGTGCTGGAGATGAAATTCTTTCTAAAAATGCTACAATGCCAGACGTGGAATTGAAACCCTAGACCATGTGACCATGTGACCCTGTGACCCTGTAACCCTGTGACCATGTGACCATGTGACTGTGATCCGGAGACCCTGTGACCCTGTGATCCTGTGTTCCTGTGACCCTGTGACCCTGTGACCCTGTGACCCAGTGATCCAGTTGCCCGGTGACCCTAGACCCTGTGACCCTGTGACCCTGTAACCCTGTGACTGTGATCCGGAGACCCTGTGACCCTGTGATCCTCTGACCCTGTGATCCAATGGCCCGGTGACCCTAGACCCTGTGATCTGGAGACCCTGTGACCTGTGATCCTGTGACCCTGTGACCCTGTGATCCAGTGGCCCGGCGACCCTAGACCCTGTGACCCTGTGATCCGGAGACGGTCGCTTAAAATAACTGAGCTACCTGTTACCAAGAACTGCTGTGGAATTATAAAGTGTTTGCCTACAGTGTGACTAGTATCATTTAAACATCACGAGTCTGTAGATAAATAAACTTAATGCCCCCTCCAATTTATTTCAATTATTTCTTAACTTAAAAAGGATTCGGATTAATAATTATTTAAATGTATCATGGGATGCAAGTTATCTAGGACTGAGGTATTTACAGGCCAACGGTGATATATTTGTTATATGAAATTTTATAGATATGAATCAGTTATCTTTGAGACAGATCCAACTTTACAGTTATTATATTCATTCGTCTGTTTCGTTGTTAATCGATCCAAACCCCGTGTGATTAGATTTCTGGATTAGGAGTCAATTTATATCATACCTCTAAAATGATGTTCCTCTTACTGGCAGCCCCTGAAGTTATTGTGCTTTCTTAACATCTAATAAAATATTGCTTTTTGTTATATCAAAGAGACGTGATTAAAACACAGATGTTTGAGAACAATTGTAACAAAGGAGCAAATGCGATTTCACGTTACGATCCATCATTTACATATCTGTTTTATAAATGTTAAAAGTAATGACATATTACAAGAGTTTTGAAGGAACCAAACATGGAAGTTTGCTAAAATACCACAAATCTTTCTACTCGGGGTAAGATATTTTTGTCTGCGCCACACAGGAGTAATCGGTTGTATGCTCCTACACTTTCCACAAGCGAAAACAAGTTGTCTTGGTGACCCAGATGTTGATGACGTAATGGTGAAGCAAGATGTAAAGTGTCACACAAACAGGTTCTGAAAAAGGGTTACGATAGTATTACAATTGGTTAAAACGTGTTTTGTAAGTACACGCAAAAAAAAGTTAAAAGATAAAGCATACAATAAATTGAAAATAAAAATATAAATATGATTTCGAATAGGTTGTCGGTTAGGAACGATCATGTGAAACAGTGGACAGAGCAGTCGCTTTGTGATCGGGGTTCGATTCCCCAGTCAGACAACGTATGGTGCCATCTGCCCTACCACGTCAGTTGTCTCCAGTTATTCCGGGTTCCCCCTGCATGTACATTAAGACTACTAGTGCGGTAACATCCAGACTAACAAGAATAATTATGACAAATGATATAACTTGTTTCCTAACTGTTGTATTTAAATAAAGTTGATTTATTTAAAGAAATGATAAATCTTCCAGGTACGATCAACAGAACAAGTATTAACGGCGTCTTCCCTGTCTCAAATAACAGAACAGATACTTCAATATCACAGATCTGTCGCCTTAGGAAATACAAATTGTACGAAAATATCAGGTCAAGTTGTCCCCCAGAACATTCGAAGCGTTTCCGTACACAGTATTGTAAGCATGCAATCACGGGGAGGATTCGAGGACACATGAAAATTTAATACTGTAATAAGTTACATCTCTGTTGTTGTTGAAAGGTGTCAAATATTCAGTAGCGATGGGCGTTATATTCTACTCTCAGGGATACACAGAACACACATTTACTGGGAACCAGAACAGAGCAACTGGTTTTACATTCTTTTTTTGCTGGGCAAACTGTAGCAACCCAGCAAACTGACTTATTATAACTTGTTATCATTATTGATAAGCTGTTTATAACATTCATAGAACAAAATCATAACATCCATTATGACGTCATAGAGAACAATACGATGACATCATCATTTGTTAAATTTAAAATCATGAAAAAATATAGAGAACCGAGGAAACACCCAATCAAAAGGACAATAGTGCAACATATATTACAGCAGANCCCCCCCCCCCCCCCCCCCCCCCGACAAGCCGGAGACTGAATTTTCAAAATATGTCATTTTTGAAAATATGTTCGCGATGCCAAATACTTATGTCTCTGAAAGGTTATTGTATTCACATTGTTAAAAAATAATCTTAAAGAAAGTACAAGCTTACAAAGGTACAAAAGATCGATTTTTAAGTTTTTAAATTTTCAATACCTTTCTGAAGGTAATTTCAACTCGTATTTATGTATTGTTTGCGAAACACAATAAAGGCTACAGTGATATAAGCCTAGATGTCATACCGACCGATTGCCAGGGTCTTGTGTTCAGTTTATTTAAAATAATAAAGCCTAACTTTATACAAATAACTCCATGTTAAAATTGCAAGACACAAGATACATTCCAAACAAAACAACATTTGTAAAATATAGGATTTTTTTAAATCAATCCTATTTTACAATTTAGATTTATATCCTCGAAATGCTATTGTAATGAATTTTTTGGCAATGCGGGCCTCTGCATTCATCTGTTGTAATAAAGCCCGATCGAGAAAGCGTGTGTATGGGTGAAATGAGCGGCACACGGGGAAAATGAGATAACAATACAGGATGCGTTAATGGAACAGCTGTTTTATGAGACAATGGCATGAAAGGTTCAGAGGTCGGACTGATAAACAAGGCTGTGTCCTTGGTGGGCACACTCACATAAACCAATTCTACAGTTAACGGTTACAGGGTCTTCCATGGCTGATCTTCATAGAGGCATCAACTGTAACAATAATTCTCTTTGTTTTATGGTACAAGATATAAATGGAAAATCTTGTTCCTATATATTTATTCCTTCAAGTCTTTGGATTAAACAGACTCCTTATTAGGTCATAAATATCAAAATGAGTTAATTTGTACAAACACTTTCTAAATATCAAATTGAAGGTTTAAATGGCATGTCGTTAAGCTGAAGCAATGTTTTATAAATTAGTTTCTGTCGGTAGCATCCTCAGCAAAGATTTCCCTACTTAAGATGCATTTTGAAGCGCCCCTTCCTTTTGTTTAGTAGACAGTATTAGACTAAACCTTTGGCGACCTGCATACTTTTCTTGATTTGACGGCAGACATCATGAGGGTTGTCACATATGATTCAGAAGTCACTTGCTTTTCACGACCATCAGATGTTGCCTCGTGATGTGGTGTCTTTGCTGTCTCATCACTCCGTGTTGTTGTCGTGTATGTTTAATTCGTATATTTGTGTACAGACGGTGGGGTATATTCGTTCCTCTTTCGTCATGAAGGGTGCTACTTATTCTCAGGAGTATTGACTTGTAACCGTCTGCATGTATGTAATATAATAACTTCAAATACGAAGTACACGTGTGTTGATGAAGAAAGACACAAAAAAATGTTATCGTACTTTACGGCAATTACGGCGTTTTGGACTCATAAATCAAGACTCGTATGCTTTTATTTTACAAAAAGATGTCATCGATAATTTTTTCTTTGTTCATAAAAACTCGTTCTCCCTAGTTTGTATGAATAATTTCAATAAAAGTATCACACCAGAGGTAACCAGTACGGTGTTTGTTGCTAATTGGAAAACAAAACGTTCAATGGTAATTTGTTGATTAAACTTTATAGACCAAAGGCTTGACCTTTGTGAGCCTGTTTCATCGTAAAACTATTAAAAATAAATCGGGAGATATCACCTAGAACCTTAAAATAATATAATTACATGAATAGACATAAGGATAGAGTAGTGTTCTTCTAAAAGCATGAAGTGGACGCTACAGAGGTGCTATTCATTTCCTGAACATGCACAGGTTTATTCCTTTTAAGGAATAAAGCAATGAATATTTTATAATATTTAGTGATATCTTAATCTGGTGTTAAGTCCTGAAATAACATGTGAACAAATATATATAAACAAATTGATAATTCTAACATTAGAGAGAAGAAAATGGAATAAATATAAGGACTTGATTGGTAGATGTTTGTAAAAGACAGTATCCAAATAGTAAAGGAAGTACACGAAGAAAAGCTAACACAACTTTTAACAGCATTCAGAATTGGGCAAAATGTTCACTTTGAAAATGTCTTAATGTCAAAATATTGCATTTTACCTTGTTGTCTTAATTTAGTTATATTATTTGGGTTTTACATCTTATGAAAAGCTACGACTATGTGGCGACAGTGTCCACTGGCCATTTCAGTCTCACGAAGCTTAAAAAGGGCGCAACCCGGGAAAGTAAAATGGCACATTTCCAGGAAATCCAGAAATTTCGCTTCAGAAAAAAACACATATTCAAATATTTTTGAGGCCGGTATATATTTTTTTTACGTTATTCCCGTTATTCTAACCTTTGAGAGGCATGCTTAACAGTTCGACTCAATACTTTTTCATTTTACAATTACTATTACTCTATTGATTGCTCAGCAAAATATAGTTCAAGCAGGAAAGGTATACATGTATTTTCATAATACATTTTAGTCTTTAGTTTGAACATTCTTGGACATGCAGAAACACTAGTTCCGGATCGGACCAGTAGACGTGGCAGAAGTTCAAACAGAAGAGAAAAATATTTCTTTTCGTTGGTTGTGCATGGTTTTACGTCCTATCAACAGCTAAGGTGATTTAAGGACGTGCCTCCATGTGTGATAAGTAAACGTGTATATGTGTATTTGTGCTGGAGTCAGGGTATGTTAGTGTAATTGCCTCCTTATTTCTTAGGGGGTCCATGGAATGGATGAACATTATTTAACTGGCGACACATTTAATTATACCCACGCATAATTGCTTTACAAGCAAAAAGCAAAACATATAGTGTAATAGATTCTGAGGATAGACTATAAGCGTTGCACTAGAATGTAATAATAAAATGGCTACACTATGTAAGCAAGTTAATGTATACCACAAAAACATTATTATCTTGATTCAGAACATAAATGAAATATTTGTAGATGTCTTTTACGAAACCATGGCCCGTATTCATAAAACCATTTTCACGCTCACGAATGGATGATTCTCTGCTCAAACAAACTTTCTTAAACGCTTAAATCATGTCAAACGATCAAAACAAAAAGTCAAATGAAAACAGTATCTGGCTTTACGTCTCTTCTTAATTTTCCTCCAAATCATTGAAAAATAAAATGTGTTTATTAACTCATAGCCGACACAATATATTAGGTTTGAGAACGAAATCCATAATTGAGCATGAGACATCCAAGGGTTTACAATATATAGTGGTTGTATATTAGACAATATTGATTTCCTTTAGAAAAAAGTTTTTTTTTATTGTTATTATATATGAAATAAGGCTTTTTTTCTTTTCTTTTTTTAATTTATTGAATTTCTTATTACATTTCCGTCGGAAATATCAAGCATACGTTAAGTAACGTCTATAAATGCTATTCACATTCAATGTCAGAGACATCGAAATTATCAATTTACCTTACATGTACATTTACGGTGAAAGAGTCGGTCGTTCGAAACACCGTTAGTTTACCACCATTTCCAATTTCTATTATTTTCCTAATTATTTAAATTTATTGCGAAAACTGTATTTGATTAAAAGACTAATTAGACAAAAATATTAAAGCACTTTATATTATGTTTCGAGGGACATCAAAACTCACCTCTTCACATCTGCATTTTAGGATCTCTGCAAAACCTTTGTTATTGTTTCACATTTATAACTATTACTATTATCCATATGTTGTAAAGCGCTTTAGAGTAATCTTGCAAATTATATAGGGCGCTATATAAATTTTGTATATTATTAGTATTATTATTATTATATCGAAACTTTGATTGAACGGCCTCGTTAATTAGCGGTGCCTCGGACTACCGTGATCAGAACGACAAGGTAGAAAGCGAGATGATTTACGGTTGTAGAGTAGGGTGTCTAATGTATCACATTCTATTGACATTTCACAGTAGCTGGAATTTTATTATTGCAAGGTTTCCATGCAATACTAGTTTAATGATAAATTACCTATTGCAGCCTAAATGTTTTGAAATGTTACGTTATAAAGGGTTTCGGGCACCTTTCCATTTATCCTGTACTTTTACATATGCTTCTAAACGCTTTTGACATAGGTTTTAGTCCTTTTGACATGGGTTTTAGTCCTTTTGGCATAAGTTCCATTGATGAAACTTATAAAGACGGAATAGCAATTATGGTGCAGTCAAAATATTAATGTTTGCTTTGTCTTGTTTCTTCATCGACTTACTATCTTTTTATAGGTATTTCCTTTGTATTCTCAGTCATTTTCCATGGTAAGGTTTCGGGGGAAAAATGTATGTGTGTCAGATTCAATATGACGTTATATATTATTACAAGTGAAAATATTCTGATCTATTGCTTGCGTGAACAAAAGTGATCGGGAAGAAAGAAACGTGGCTTTAGTAGAATCTTCATATCCAACGGGTTAATGTTGTCTTACCTTCTCTTTCGGTTTCTCATCAGTTCCAGATTTTGTTATTTTATCGTCTTTGAGTTTGGATTGTATTTCTGTTTATGGGAAATGCGATATTTTCTACTAATTAAGTCAAAAGCACCACAGAATTAACCTAGTTGTCCTAAATGATCACTTTATGACACACCACTAATATATCGGGCGATTCTGATCTTCCATTCCAAACAAATTACGACATTATACTTATACAATATACTGTACAATCATTCATAAAATCAACGAAGATGTTTAAAACCAATTAGTGGACAAATATTGCAACAAGAACATTTCCCCTCTTGTCCCTTCTTTTACCTTTTCACTCACTCCTTCCTTGTCTACTTGCTGTTTTCATGTCAAACACATAGCAGATTATCTATATATACATGCTGTACATTTTGTCATCACATGTTATATTTTAACCACAGTGTGTTATTTTGTTGGGAGAGGGCCTTTGATTGTTTTTCGATCAATAAACTATGTTTGAATGAACCACAAATGAATTTAAAAAAAAAATAAGATTCAAGGAAAGTTATTAACTTAAAAACAAATATGCATTTTTACATAAAGCCCAACTACGCAGGTATGAACAGCCCTGTTTTACGGCTTTTCAATATTTTACGTAATTGCCATTTAAATATACTGTAAAAATGACATAACGATGTTCTAACTTATTTCATTGCAAATGTAAAATATGCCGTAAATGTATTTGAACCAAGCTGAAAATCAAGATTACATATCAACACGTGATGGACATATCAACACGTTTCATGCAACCGTAATTTACAACAAATAAACAAAATTCTATCACAAAAAGTAATCAAAGATGTGAATAAATACTCTTTAATAGGGGTGCTCTGTTTACATCACCGATTATAATCACTAACCTTAGACCGGAAATGTTACAGAACCCTAGGAAGTTTTATATCATGTTCTTGATGATCTCAGTCTATATTTAGGTTTTATGAGACGTAACGCTATTCGCTGCCATTAAGCATGCAGACAGGAGCTAACTCAGCTGAGAAATGTAGTAGTTTGTGTGGCAGGTGCTGAGGCGAGGCGTCTCATCAGGAGAGATCCAGTGTCGATGGCTAGGCGATAGGTTTTGGGGTTGCTTGAGTTTAGATGAGGCAGGGCGAGTACACCATTATTGGAAACACGAAAGCACATTTCACCAACCACGCGTGTAGTATTCCACTTCCGATATGACGTACACCAAAGCGTATGAACTTATGATTATAAACAAACAGAACATAAAAAATAAAAATTACAAAATATTCTGTTCCTAGTACGATGCACCTATAACATTTGGTAATAGTTGCAAAAAGACCAATCTTTGTTCCTCAGGGCAATCAAAGGTAGATATATAAATACTACTATTGAACAATAATTACATGAATTTCAAACACAGAATGAATAAAGTTTTTATATTCTGAACCGTGCCACTACTTAAAGTAGACAACTGTGGTCATCAAGTTCACGGCAAACCTCGGGGACTAAACAATCCACCAGTAGAGTCCACCACCTTGTATGTATGTTAAGAACCGTGCCACTACTTAAAGTAGACAACTGTGGTCATCAAGTTCACGGCAAACAATCAACCAGTAGAGTCCACCACCTTGTATGTATGTTAAGAACCGTGCCACTACTTAAAGTAGACAACTGTGGTCATCAAGTTCACGGCAAACCTCGGGGACTAAATAATCCACCAGCAGTTTCCACCAACTTGTATGTATATTATGTTATGAACCGTGCCACTTCTTAAAGTAGACAACTGTGGTCATCAAGTTCACGGCAAACCTCGGGGACTAAGCAATCCACCAGTAGAGTCTACCACCTTGTATCTTAAAAGAAGAATGTAACACACACACATGTAATTGTGTTTTTACAATTTGGTAAGCGGTAAAGTAAGTCAAAAATGAATTACACTGCATCATACACCTGTTTCGTCCTTTTAGGACTCATCGGTGATGCTAGGGGCAAAAAAGGTGGAAATCGAAATAAGTCCAAAATGTTGTTGAAATCAAAGGAAATGTTAATAGAATAGGCCTCTAAACCTGCGACCGAGTGTTGGAGGGCTAGTGATAGCAGAATGTTAGATGCCTTAACCACTCGGCCACCGACCCAGTGGTGGAGGGCTAGTGTAGGCAGAATGTCAGATGCCTTAACCACTCGGCCACAGTGACCCAGTGGTGGAGGGCTAGTGATAGCAGAATGTCAGTTGCCTTAACCACTTGGCCACGCAGCCCAATGCGTATATGAATATATAATAAATAAATAAATGAAATTGATCAAAAAAAAAAATATGTTTGGTATTACCATACATGTTAGTGAGGTTATCAATGTCAATACATGACTTTCAAAAACCAGAAAAGTATTGGGAACTTAACCGGACGAACGTGATATCTTCAACTCCCTCTACTTTGCATACCATATTGTATGAAATCATATAGAATTCAATTACATGCTTATATGATTGTTTTGGTTTGGTTCTGTTTTACGTCATATTAACAGCTATAGTAAGTTAAGGATGTGCCAGGTTTTGGTTGAGGAAGAAAGCCGGAGTACCCGGAGAAAAACCAACGACCTACGGCCAGTACCTGGCGACTGCCCCACGTAGATCTCGAACCTGCGACCCAATGGTGAAGGGGTATTGGTAGCAGAATGTGAGATGCACTTGGCCACCGCGGCCCCATGCGTATATGAATAAATAATAAATAAATAAATGAAATTGTTAAAAAATAAAAATAAATGTTTTTTTTTTATTATTTGGTATTAACATACAAGGTGGTAAGGTTATTAATGTCAATACCCAACTGGACTTTAATATATTGAACAATAATAAAAATGACTTTGTGAAAAAAAATGCCTCTGAATATTTTGATATTTTGAAAACAACATTAAATTTAGACAAAACGTTTCTGTTAATCGATGGTTAATCCGTCATCTTCAGTTAAAGAAAAATAAATTTAAATCAAATCATACATATGACATTTTAATTATTTCAAATTATTCTTGGTTGATTTATTTATTTGTATCTTTATTTTTGCTATTATTTTTATTTTTTGCTTTACTTTGCAAACCATCTTTGCTTTAGATAAAGCAATTAAATATGTTAAAATCAAATCATATATTTTACATTACATAATTCATTCCAATTCTATATTTATTTATTTAAATTTTCATTTATTTTCATTTGTTTTGTTTGTATTACTCTGCAAACCATCTCTTGGCAGTGCAAAATAAACCCATTGATAATAACATTAAATTCGAAAATATTCCGTTTATTACTTTTCCATCCATAGGACCGCCTGAAAACAGACGAGGTGTTCCTAGTGCTGAATTGATCATGTCTTGTGATGAATGACAATGGACGTCTGCATCCAGCGTGGGTCGGGAAAAAGAGAATGGTAAATCCCAATCTATCATCCAGGAAGCCACAAGAAGCACGGCACGACTTTGTACATGGGGCTGTGCCATCCCAACAACACAAACCATCCGCAATGTCGCAGGCGCGTGCTTCATTACAAGAAAACTATTTTTCTTTTCGCACAGCCTACTCTGTGATTACGTGTATTTCTGAGTTCAAAGTAAGACAAATAACGCAATTAAGAAAACACCAAGAAAAAAGGTGGCAAGCAAAGACGCAATAAATTTAGATTAATGTCGGTCGACCTTGAACAGTTTAAAAAACAAGTACAATCATCGAATTTATCCACATTCCGGATAATCTAACAAAAACGGATATTTATCAAAATCCGGTTTCACAATTACTACATGCCCTTAGATTTAAATCGTAATGGAATTATCTTTCACGAATCATGATTTATAACGAACATGAAACTCGTACCCTGTTCACGGTTTATCGAATTCCACTCCTCTTTTATCAAATACATCACTGACCCACCCCCTCCCTCCCTCCTGTAATATTGATTTCCATTAATCCCACCGATGGTTGTGTCATTTTTGAATTACACTCGTCTGACCTGTCAAGTATCACATTTTCTATAAATGTAAAGAAATATTTCTAAACCAGACCATCTTGTGAAATTTTTTATCTTAAATTATATGTTTGTTACTGAAAGCTTGGGAAAACAACATTGGTTAAACGTATTCAGTTCTTTGAGTTACACAATAAATAAATAAATACAAATTATATAATGTTGAGCATATCTCAAGTTTTAAAGTTCTGTTTGCTTAACTTTTGCTTTGTTTTGTCGTTGTTGCTCTTGTTTTTATTGTATTTTTTTCCTTTTAATTTATTTTATTAATGTTGGGAGTTTGTTTTCTGGATTGCTATTTTCATAAATATATATATATATATGGCTTGTTCTCAGTTCCCCCACTTTTCAAAATACCATGAGGGAAAGGATGTAGTTAGAAGGATTATAGTCTGTTTCTGAGTTTTATTTTCATTTCTTTTTCTGAGTAGTGTTGACAGTATTTACCTGTATTTTTACCTGTTGTTAACCCTTCTATCAAGGGTTGTGTTCTATCTAAGCTGGAAGCTGATCATATTTTATTTAATAATACATCATATAAGATTTTCAGATTTCTAATAACAAATATTAAAATTTAAAATATTTCAATATTGATTAAATATATAAATATATATATTAAACATATCCATTCTATAGTCCTTGTGCTACTGATATAACATGTAATAAGATGAAATATATAATTTATTTTGCAACATTTTGTACTTTAAACAGATAATTAAATTACTAATATAAATAGTTATAAAAAGAAACGTTTCTTTATTATTGTAACATTTAATAAGATGCCTAAATACCAAGTAAGAATGGTTATATTTATTTAATTATTTTTTGTTTTGTCATTTTTTGTTTTGATTGCTATTTTGTTTCTTTTTTGTTTTGTTTTTGTTACCTTTGTTTTATTTTTTTCTCTCTAAATAAGAAATGATTTCTGAAACATTTTACCATAAATAATCGTTATGATATTCCTACTTTCCCTCTCCCTAATGTTTATGATCTGTGTAACTCCGATAAAACAAACCAGTTATGTCTAACCAATTATCAAACATCTTTATAGTCTTAATACAACACAAAATGTCTGTATATAAACCAGTTCTATCTAACCCATTATCAAACACCGTTAAAGTCTTAATAAAACACAGAATGTCTGTATATAAACCAGTTCTGTCTAACCCATTATCAAAAACCGTTATAGTCTTAATACAACACAAAATGTCTGTACATAAACCAGTTCTGTCTAACCCATTATCAAACACCGTTAAAGTCTTAATACAACACAAAATGTCTGTATATAAACCGGTTCTGTCTAACTCATTATCAAACACCGTTATTGTCTTAATAAAACACAGAATGTCTGTATAAACCAGTTCTGTCTAACCCATTCTCAAACAACGTTATAGTCTTAATAAAACACAAAATGTCTGTATATAAACCAGTTCTGTCTAACCCATTATCAAACACCGTTATAGTCTTAATAAAACACAAAATGTCTGTATATAAACCAGTTCTGACTAACCCATTATCAAACACCGTTATAGTCTTTATACAACACAAAATGTCTGTATATAAACCAGTTCTGTCTGACCCATTCTCAAACACCGTTATAGTCTTAATACAACACAAAATGTCTGTATATAAATCAGTTCTGTCTAACCCATTCTCAAACACCGTTATAGTATTAATAAAACACAAAATGTCTGTACATAAAACTGTTCTGTCTAACCCATCATCAAACACCGTAATAGTCTTACTAAAACACAGAATGTCTGTACATAAAACTTATCGTCGTATAAAACATTTTAATTATACTCATTTTTTTTTTGTCATTTCTTCCAAACATTTTGCTCAACCAATTAAAATAGATAAGAGTTATACAAAATCGCGTGTAACTTAGTTTGATATTGTGGAGAACCGTGGAGTAAATGAATCTCTAAGAAATGAGAAGCATATGTACCATGTTGACAGCCCTGATAAGTAGCAAGTTAGTTATCTAAGCATTGAACTACTTTCACTTGGCATTTGTAAGCAACTGTAAGCAAATGTAAGCATATTGCCTATGAATGTCAACTGAAAGAAGTTCCATACTTATATTTACCATTTGTGGTATCTCTTTATCTCATTGAAATTCAGTTACACCTATTATTCACCATTCAGTACAAATAATGTATGTATGGTATATGCTTGTTGAATGGATAGAACAGCCACCTGTTACCCTAGGGAGGGTCAGTGGTATCGAACGTAACAATTATGACGTAATAATAAAAATGATTCATGGCATTCATAGTCTAAATGAATGTCATCTGAGTGTGGTAGGGTTATATAGCTGCAATTTCATGGTAAAAGGATGATAAATGATGGTCAATATTTCCAAATGTCATGCAGCAACAACAGTTTTATTGGATACAAAATACAATACTCATAATGCAATACAATGCAAAAGATGGCGGTCAACAACTTCTCCTTAGACACATTTAGAACATTAAAATTGAACACATACTTCCTAACGAGGATGCTTTCCTTTACGAAATAAACGGTCTTCCAAAAATGTAACATACATCCAGGATATTTCATTGCGTCATTTTGATGCCTAATTTCAATATTTACGATGATCACATTTTTAGTGATTCGTATACAACGATTTGGAGTTTTAAAAATGTTCTTCTCTACTCATTGGCTTAAATATCAGATATATTTCCAGTATATGAACAATACGCAAACAAAATGGGGTGAATTGGTTAATGTTAAAATATAGGACGAAAACTCTGGTTGTTACAGAATTTGCTGTAATAAGCTCGCATATGAAATATAAAAGGATATTTGTGTACGCCTCCAGGCCAAGCACACTTGTTGGTGATGTGAGGAAAACGACATGAAACAAGGGATAATCGATCTACCAGACCGCGTGTGATGTTACACGTACCGACATTGAACGACCTTGACACAAGGTCAAAGAATGGCGACGTCAGACGACCTCGGTCTAATTATAGCTCACTAATGGATAAGAACAACACCGACAACTTCACTATGGGAGATCCGGAAACACTGGGTGCGACTGAGATTTTCAATGTAGAGAGTGCGAAAATGGAATAATGTGGTTTGAGTAGGATGGGAAGGGGAGAATGTAAAACAGTGATGATGTTATAAGGCAGATATTTGGTATGGTAGTATAATGAGGCTGATATTTCAGAAGCACTAGTGTAAACAAAATGGTGACTTGGTTTGACTGATATTTGGGGAGGGTAAAATATGGCGCTGCTGATATTTATGAATAGACGGTGTGCAAATTGGTGATGTAGCTTGACTTTGAGTAAGATTTTGAAAGGGAAATTGTACCCATTTATGAAGTATTATAAGGCAATGATATAACTGGCTTGGCTTCGATGAAGATTTAGGAAAATGTGCGCTTTGAAAAGGGGTGTAGTATTGGTAAGGATATTCCTAAATTTAAAGGGGTGCTTCACATTTGGTGAACAAAACGTTTACACTTCCGGTGAACCTGGTTCCCTCTCATATTTTTGGCAAGGTTAATGTTGCCTCCTTTCGTTGGTGTTGTTGTCCATTATGAAATTTTGATGCTGTCGCTGACTTTCAGTTTTGTCTTTATATGACGACAATTTATGATATTTTCTCTATTTAAAAAACCCGGATAAGTCTAATCTTCCCTGTCGTTAGGGTATGGCAGAGAGGTCTCAAACCGAACGGGTAATATTTTTGATCGTCTAACCCGAGGCATGCTGTGAGCCGGAGGTGAGACGTCTAAAAATCTCCAAATTCTCTGCTGTACCCTACTTACAGGTAAAACTATCTATCTCCCATCCTATTATACTATGTTCGAAAAACAATGATTATGAGTAGAGTGTAGCGCTTCTGATAATTTTGAATGGATTGTGTGAAAATGGGTGATGTAGCTTGACTTTGAGTTAGATGTTGTAAGGGAAAGTGTAGCTGATATAGAAGTATATTATAGTATAGTATATTAGAAGTAATATTGGATATGGTTAGATTTCCCTGATATATCCTACATGAAGGTAAATGCTCCTTTCTCTCACCCTATATATCAGCATTGTAGTTCATTTTTTATGTAGATTTGCTCATGATTGCTTAAGTTTAATGCATTTTGTGACGTCATATCTTATTATTCCCATGACGTCATCGTATTGTTTCATGGTGGCGACAGAAAAATACTGCACAGATAAAACGGAAATCAAATCAGTGAATGTTTAGAGAATTCTCTGTTACATCCGAAGGTATGATTTCTGAAATAGAAAAATAATTTGACGTCACGGACACAATTGAATGACATCACGCTAACAGTAAATTGACATCACGGGAACAATAAAATATGACGTCATAATCACCCTTCAGCTGTCGAGAATACATATGAATACTAGTATTTGGAATTAAAACTGATAACAAATTCTGTAAAACGTTATTTAGAACGCCTTATCGATAGGATTAGAGAAAAGGGTCTTCTTTTACTGCGAGAGTACACCAGATTACTCCCAACGCTATTCAGCAGGTTCTTAAAAGTGTAACCTAGCTCAGCTTAAAGCATGCTTCAAGATTAGACAGACAAAAAATCAACTTTCGAATTGAGATTTCCTTTTCATATTCCCTATGTAGAGGAAGAATGGGTTCTGGAGCACGTGCGCACGCGGTAATGTCTATAATGTTGCTTCTATCCCCTTCGGTGATGGTTAGGTGGCCAACTTTTCTGCACTGCGCCCTAACCGAGTGTTTGACAACAGTCGGCCTTGTGTAGTCGATAAATCGGAGTAGTTGTGACAGCTTACAATTCATCACGGGGATTAATACCCTCTACAGTAGCCCGGTAGTCCCTCCCCCCTCCCCCCTCTCCCCCTCCACAGATATCTGTCCCCCTCTAACAGTGGCAGACGGACTCGTTATTATGGGTCTGGGCCAGGGAGCATAAAATCTAAAATAGATAAATATTGTTTAGTTCAATCTAACATATTTTACTATTAGGTAAGAGAACACGTTTTGAATAACAAATTTGTTGAGATAATATTGATTTCGATGTCTATATTACGGTGGCGGATTCACTTTCACATTGTAGACGTATCGGATTAATCTTTGAAAGAGTCAGCAGCTTAACGCTTGCTTATCGAAATCTCACAATAATTCTGCTCTAAATTGTATTTCATTTCGAAAAGTGTTTTTAGGCGTCTAATTTTCAGATTATTATCAACAATTCAAAACATGTGGATTAATTTTTAACATTCGATGTATGTTTTTTAAATATTTCTAATGAAAAGTTTCCTTTTTTTTTCGTCAAGTTGACATGGCTTTGCCCTTTGGCCCTGAATTTTGACCTTGGCGCTTATCTTGGCCATCGACCTTATTTGATAAGGCATCTGAGGTCACTATGCCGGGTGAGAACAGAGAATGAAGCTGTGAAGGTAACACAGCAGGGAATGGGGGAGGGGGGAACTAGACGGGGCGATAACCCGACCGAATTCTCCTCTCAAAACACTTATCATGGCCTCAGATGCGGAAGTTGAAGCTCAAACAGAAATAGACAAAGCAAGTTAAAGAGCAACTGAAAATAGCCAGCCATGAAAGCTGCGTGAAATACAAGGTCATTGCTCTAATAGCGCTGTAATCACTCATTTCTTCACCTATCGCTCACGGTAACGCCCCAGTGATGATGGTGCTAACAGTTTCAATCCACTGCGGAGGCGGAAGGTCTCAGGTTCGACCATAGACCCCATTCTCTAGACTGCTTTGCGGTATATTTTTATAACAACAGTGTATTGCGGTTTATTTATTTATTTCAGAGTTTAAATTCCTCACAGCAGCCAGGGTCATATGGAGGTGGCTGTATAGGAAAACACCGCCGATAGAGTAAAGAGGAGAGGAAAGAAAAGATAGGAATCGAACGTGTTGTAATGGGGACAGCAGATCTGATTTGGCCTCTTGAAGCCATTCCCAACCGATTCTGCTAGGGGTACCACATTAGTTGCCTCTTACACTATATACATGCAACTGGATTCACCTGGGATTTTTAGTTCTCCAATGTCTATGAAGTAAAAGGCACAGCAGAAAAAAGCACCTCCGATTCTGCTGCAGGGGTCCGCTAAGGACACATAAGTCGCCTCTTACAATCATAAAGTGGGATACAGCAGGTATATTTGCAGTTTATTTTGGGTAGAAAGATACGTTTATATTTTAATGAACAATTTTTAATTCAACCTCGTAGCAATGCAAACATTTCTTCAGCGAAATGTTGGAGTTATTATGATTTTTTCAATAGAGGAAAACATAAAAACGAATTGTTAAAAATATATATTTACCTTGAATTATGTTGACAGTTAGGAAATTGTCAATCAAATGAGGGCATTGAGCTGCCTACCCAGACACATAAAACACTTTAAGAAATGATAAAGATTTTTTTTTGAAAACGACTTTAACTTTAGGAATCTCGTTACGTCTAGATCTCAAATTCCAATATTTAAACATATGTGTTATATCTGACCGTTTAATGCGTTATATAGTCTCATCTGTTTCTGGTTTGATATTTTTTTCATTGATTCATGCTTTTAGAAAAGCAATAAAGCACAGATGAATATTCTACGGCAGCCTGTCTGTGATATACACCGATAAATATTCTACGGCAGCCTGTCTGTGACATACACAGATAAATATTCTACAGCAGCCTGTCTGTGACATACACCGAGGAATAGTCTACGGCAGCCTGTCTGTGACATACACCGATAAATATTCTACGGCAGCCTGTCTGTGACATACACCGATGAATATTCTACGGCAGCCTGTCTGTGACATACACCGAGGAATATTCTACGGAAGCCTGTCTGTGATATACACCGATAAATATTCTACGGCAGCCTGTCTGATATATACACCGATAAATATTCTAAGGCAGCCTGTTTGTGATATACACCGATAAATATTCTACGGCAGCCTGTCTGTGATATACCCCGATAAATATTCTACGGCAGCCTGTCTGATATATACACCGATAAATATTCTAAGACAGCCTGTTTGTGATATACACCGATAAATATTCTACGCCAGCCTGTCTGTGATATACACCGATAAATAGACTACGGCAGCCTGTCTGTGACATACACCGAGGAATATTCTACGGCAGCCTGTATGTGATGTACACCGAGGAATATTCTACGGCAGCCTGTCTGTGATGTACACCGAGGAATATTCTACGGCAGCCTGTCTGTGATATACACCGATAAATAGTCTACGGCAGACTGTCTGTGATATACACCGATGAATATTCTACGGCAGCCTGTCTGTGATATACACCGATAAATATTCTACGGCAGCCTGTTAGTGATATAAACCGAGGAATTTCGCTATATTGCCATCATCTTCCCATTGGAATGTTGCCATTGTAAAGAGATTTGGCAATATTTCGAAGAAATAAATTTATTTATAGTTTACCCTCGTTTAGCACTGTGTAACATTGATATGTTCAAACAAACATTAACATAACCTACAAATAAGTGCTCCATGTGGTTCTTTAACAACCGTCAGTAAGCCTGGTGATAACTATGATAACAACACGCAAGATTTAATATGTAAAATTGCATACAGACATAAAGGAGATACTTTTCATGTAGAATTTGTAAAGAAACATGCAGAAGTGTATCTTCCAGGGAGACAGTACTAACACAATCCAAAAATGTGTAAGGCAGCTTACACGTAAGGGAGATATTTAGTTAGCAAATACATACCAAAGGGAGACAACATTAACACAATCCACAAATGTTTAAGGCAGCTTACACGTAGAAAGATATTTAGTTAGCAAATATATACCAAAGGGAGACAACCCTAACACAATCCACAAATGTTTAAGGCAGCTTACACGTAGAAAGATATTTAGTTAGCAAATATATACCAAAGGGAGACAAAACTCACAAAATCACGAATGTTTAAGGCAGCTTACACGTAAGGGAGATATTCAGTATGCAATTATATACCAAAGGGAGACAACCCTAACAAAGTCAACAAATGTTTAAGGCAGCTTACACGTAAGGGAGATATTCAGTATGCAAATATATACCAACGGGAGACAACCCTAACAAAGTCCACAAATGTTTAAGGCAGCTTACACGTAAGGGAGATATTCAGTATGCAAATATATACCAAAGGGAGACAACCCTAACAAAGTCCACAAATGTTTAAGGCAGCTTACACGTAAGGGAGATATTTAGTTAGCAAATACATACCAAAGGGAGACAACATTAACACAATCCACAAATGTGTTAGGCAGCTTACACGTAAGGGAGGTATTAAGTTAACAAATACATACCAAAGGGAGACAACCCTTACACAATCCACAAATGTTTAAGGCAGCTTACACGTAAGGGAGAAATTCAGTTAGCAAATATATACCAAAGGGAGACAACCCTAACAAAATCACGAATGTTTAAGGCAGCTTACACGTAAGGGAGATATTCAGTTAGCAAATATATACCAAAGGAAGACAATCCTAACACAATCCACAATTGTTTAAGGCAGCTTACACGTAAGGGAGATATTCAGTTAGCAAATATATACCAAAGGGAGACAACCCTAACAAAATCCACAAATGTTTAAGGCAGCTAACACGTAAGGGAGATATTCAGTTAGCAAATATATACCAAAGGAAGACAATCCTAACACAATCCACAATTGTTTAAGGCAGCTTACACGTAAGGGAGATATTTAGTTAGCAAATATATACCAAAGGGAGACAACCCTTACACAATCCACAAATGTTTAAGGCAGCTTACACGTAAGGGAGATATTTAGGTAGAAAATGTATACCAAATGGAGACAACCCTAACACAATCCACAAATGTTTAAGGCAGCTTACACGTAAGGGAGATATTCAGTTAGCAAATATTTACCAAAGGAAGACAATCCTAACACAATCCACAATTGTTTAAGGCAGCTTACACGTAAGGTAGATATTCAGTGAGCAAATATATACCAAAGGGAGACAACCCTAACACAATCCACAAATGTGTAAAGAAAGGTTACACGTAAGGGAGATATTCAGTTAGCAAATATATACCAAAGGGAGACAATCCTAACAAAATCAACAAATGTTTAAGGCAGCTTACACGTAAGGGAGATATTCAGTTAGCAAATATTTACCAAAGGAAGACAATCCTAACACAATCCACAATTGTTTAAGGCAGCTAACACGTAAGGGAGATATTCAGTTAGCAAATATTTACCAAAGGAAGACAATCCTAACACAATCCACAAGTGTTTAAGGCAGCTACCACGTAAGGGAGATATTTAGTTAGCGAATATATACCAAAGGGGGACAACCCTAACACAATCCAAAAATGTTTAAGGCAGCTTACATGTAAGGGAGATATTCAGTTAGCATATATATACAAAAAGGAGACAACCCTAACACAATCCACAAATGTTTAAGGCAGCTTACACGTAAGGAAGATATTTAGGTAGAAAATGTATACCAAATGGAGACAACCCTAACACAATCCACAAATTCGTAAAGCAGCTTACACGTAAGGGAGATATTTAGTTAGCAAATATATATATATACCAAAGGGAGACAAATGTCTAAGAAAGCATACGCCCTTACGGAATAACTCATTAACCTAAACCATAGTTGTAACGTGTGTTTTGGCATATATACACAAAGGGGAAAACCCTTAAAAACTATAAATCTTTAAGGTAGCATACATCCTTACGGGATAACACATCAGCTTAAACTACATTTATGATGTGTAAGTTTGCATATATTTATAAGGGGGGCAACCCTCATGTAAACCACAAATGTCTGTTAAGGAAGCATACATCCTTAAGGGATAACAATTTAACTCAACCCACAGTTATGACGTGTAAGTTAGCATATATACACATGGGAGACAACCCTAATACAAACAAAAAAAGCTTAAGGTATCATAACAATACACCCTTAATGGATAAAACTTTAAACACGAACAAGAGGTTTAATACATGTACGTTTACATACAAGTAACAAACATCATTAAGTAAAAGATTCTCAAGTCACGTGCAACGATATCAAGTCACGTGCAACGAAATCAAGTCATGTGTCTGACTGATCAGGGTTATACCCCTGACTCAGACACCCACCTCTCCATCTCATTAATATTCTGTTTGTAAAACACGACGATCTCACGAGCTATCTTCACGTGTTTGCACGAGACCGACATTGTTTGAAATGCAATAATCGACCGATAAGCACCCGTTTATCACAAAGTGAAGCGCGCGCTATCTTGTAAATTTTACCCGAGAACCTTAAACAATAAATCAACAAGTCATCATATATCGTCCGGATCTATCTCATATGTTGTGGTTAATTCATTATTGTATATCACTTACAATTTCAGGAGATGATATTTTCACGTTGATTCGCGAATTGGGATGTTCGGAAATATGGAAAATAAAGGGAAAATTCAACCGAAAGCAATTGTTAAGACCGTTCTAGTTGACTCGCTGTCTAGAAGTGATTGTATTGTGTTACGTCATCTAGTTGACTCGCTGTCTAGAAGTGATGGTATTGTGTTATGAAATCTAATTGACTCGCTGTCTAGAAGTGATTGTATTGTGTTACGTCATCTAGTTGACTCGCTGTCTAGAAGTGATGGTATTGTGTTATGAAATCTAATTGACTCGCTGTCTAGAAGTGATTGTATTGTGTTATGACATCTAGTTGACTCGCTGTCTAGGAGTGATGGTATTGTGTTACGTCATCTAGTTGACTCACTGTCTAGAAGTGATTGTATTGTGTTATGACATCTGGTTGACTCGCTGTCTAGAAGTGATTGTATTGTGTTACGTCATCTAGTTGACTCGCTGTCTAGAAGTGATGGTATTGTGTAATGACATCTAGTTGACTCGCTGTCTAGAAGTGTTTGTATTGTGTTATGACATCTAGTTGACTCGCTGTCTAGAAGTGATTGTATTGTGTTATGACATCTAGTTAACTCGCTGTCTAGAAGTGATTGTATTGTGTTATGTCATCTAGTTGACTCGCTGTCTAGAAGTGATTGTATTGTGTTATGTCATCTAGTTGACTCGCTCTCTAGAAGTGATTGTATTGTGTTATGACTTCTAGTTGACTGACTGTCTAGAAGTGATTGTATTGTGTTATGACATCTAGTTGACTCGCTGTCTAGAAGTGATTGTATTGTGTCATGTCATCTAGTTGACTCGTTGTCTAGAAGTGATTGTATTGTGTTATGACATCGAGTTGACTCGCTGTCTAGAAATGATGGTATTGTGTTATGTCATCTAGTTGACTCGCTGTCCAGAAGTGATTGTATTGTGTTATGACATCGAGTTGACTCGCTGTCTAGAAGTGATGGGATTGTGTTATGACATCTAGTTGACTCTCTGTCTAGAAGTGATGGTATTGTGTTATGACATCTAGTGTATTGTGTTATGACATCTTATTGACTCGCTGTCTAGAAGAGATTGTATTGTGTTATGACATCTAGTGGACTCGCTGTCTAGAAATGATGGTATTGTGTTATGACATCTAGTTGTCCCGCTGTCTAGAAGTGATTGTATTGTGTTATGACATCTAGTTGACTCCCTGTCTAGAAGTGATTGTATTGTGTTATGCCATCTAGTTGACTCGCTGTCTAGAAGTGATGGTATTGTGTTATGACATGTAGTTGACTCGCTGTCTAGAAGTGATGGTATTGTGTTATGACATTTAGTTGACTCGCTGTCTAGAAGTGTTTGTATTGTGTTATGACATCTAGTTGACTCCCGGTCTAGAAGTGATTGTATTGTGTTATGTCATCTAGTTGACTCGCTGTCTAGAAGTAATTGTATTGTGTTATGACATCTAGTTGACTACCTGTCTAGAAGTGATTGTATTGTGTTATAGAAGTGATTGTATTGTGTTACGTCATCTAGTTGACTTGCTGTCTAGAAGAGATTGTATTGTGTTATGTCATCTAGTTGACTCGCTCTCTAGAAGTGATTGTATTGTGTTATGACATTTAGTTGACTCGCTGTCTAGAAATGTTTGTATTGTGTTATGACATCTAGTTGACTCGCTGTCTAGAAGTGTTTGTATTGTGTTATGATATATAGTTGACTCGCTGTCTAGAAGTGATTGTATTGTGTTATGACATGTAGTTGACTCGCTGTCTAGAAGTGATTGTATTGTGTTACGTCATCTAGTTGAATCGCTGTCTAGAAGTGATTGTATTGTGTTATGACATCTAGTTAACTCGCTGTCTAGAAGTGATTGTATTGTGTTATGTCATCTAGTTGACTCGTTGTGTAGAAGTGATTGTATTGTGTTATGACATCTAGTTGACTCTCCGTCTAGAAATGATGGAATTGTGTTATGACATCTAGTCGACTCGCTGTCTAGAATTGATTGTACTGTGTTATGACATCTAGTTGATTCGCTGTCTAGAAGTAATTGTATTGTGTTATCACATCTAGTTGACTCTCCGTCTAGAAATGATGGTATTGTGTTACGTCATCTCATTGCCTCGCTGTCTAGAATTGATTGTACTGTGTTATGACATCTGGTTGACTCGCTGTCTAGAAATAATGGTATCGTGTTATGACATCTAGTTAACTCGCTGTCTAGAATTGAGTGTATTGTGTTATGATATATAGTTGTCTCGCTGTCTAGAAGGGATTGTATTGTGTTAGGACATCTAGTTAACTCGCTGTCTGGAAGTATTTGTATTGTGTTATGAAATCTAGTTGGCTCGCTGTCTAGAAGCGATTGTATTGTGTTAGGACATCTAGTTAACTCGCTGTCTAGAAATAATGGTATCGTGTTATGACATCTAGTTGTCTCGCTGTCTAGAATTGAGTGTATTGTGTTATGAAATCTAGTTTACTCGCTGTCTAGAAATGATGGTATTGTGTTGTGACATCTTGTTGACTCGCTGTATAGAAGTGATTGTATGATTGTATTGTGTTATCACATCTAGTTGACTCTCCGTCTAGAAATGATGGTATTGTGTTATGACATCTGTTTGATTCGTTGTCTAGAAGTGATTGTATTGTGTTATGACATCTTGTTGACTCGCTGTCTAGAAATAATGGTATTGTGTTATGACATCTAGTTGACTCGCTGTCTGGAAGTGATGGTATTGTGTTATGACATCTAGTTGACTCGCTGTCTAGAAGTGATGATATTGTGTTATGACATCTATTTGACTCGCTGTCTAGAAATAATGGTATCGTGTTATGACATCTAGTTGCCTCGCTGTCTAGAAATGATGGTATTGTGGTATGACATCTTGTTGACTCGCTGTCTAAAAATAATGGTATTGGGTTATGACATCTAGTTGCCTCGCTGTCTAGAAATGCCGGTATTGTGTTATGACATCTATTTGACTCGCTGTCTAGAAGTGATTGTATTGTGTTATGACATCTTGTTGCCTGAGTGTCCTAATAAAATCTTGTACTGAAATTGCGACTTGCAGTGGGGTGCATTAATTTCATAGTTTTTGTTATTGTCCGATGTACACTGTCAATCTTTTGTTTCGCGAGGCGTACAGTTTCGTGAAAATGAATATGCTGAATTAAGCTGATCGTAAATTTAAAGATCTAGCGAGAACTGAAATGAAAATAAGTGTTTTCTTATTAAGGACAAACTTATTTTCTAGAAAATCCCTCCAAAACATCTATCACAACTGATTGGCTGTAGGATCTCATTGATATACGTGTGACGTCAAAATTTAATGGCATCTTGCTGTCTTCCAATTGCATTGTGACCACACAGAAACAAAGGGCTTGTAGTCAAAATGTCGATATTTAATGTCAGGTCAGCCGGACTAAAAAGTTGATTTCACAAATGCAATAAATATTTGTTTTGGGAGAAATAGAATCTTACATGTGAGATTCTGCTACTACAAGCCCTCCACCTTTGGGTCGCGGGTTCGAGACCTAAGTGGGGCGCCCAGTCGCCAGATACTGTCCGCAGGTCGGTTGTTTTTCTCCGAGTACTCTGGTTTTCCTACACCACCAAAACCTGGCACGTCCTTACATGACCATAGTTGTTAAAAGAACGTAAAACAAAAACTGTAGTTCTCAAAAATTAAAAAACAAAAGTACAGGATGTAATGAAAATGTTAGACTTGAATTCTATCCTTTTGCGTTGTCAAAGCGACTAGGCATCGTATGTAGAGGCTATCCAAGTGATAGTGGTGATTGATTACCTCATCGTATGTAGAGGCTATCCAAGTGATAGTGGTGATTGATTACCTCATCGTATGTAGAGGCTATCCAAGTGATAGTGGTGATTGATTACCTCATCGTATAGCCCACAAACTTCAGCGACCAGCTTCTATTTTATATATAACAAATGGCTCACGAGATCATATGATATCAACTTTATTTATTTTTCAACAATTATGAAACTAGTTACATCAATTTATATCAATCGATTTTGTTTACCCAGATGTCGGAGGAAACCGGAGTACCCGGAGAAAACCGAGATAGTCGGATAGGACACCTCTTTACCCCGGTGGTCATGGTGAAAGGCGAGTACGCTACCCCATGCGCCCTCATTTATGTTATATAAGGTTGTGGTCTCTCTATTTTTTCTTTGTTGATTCAGAATCCTGAACTTACTTATAACGAAGTGTTCAAATCCGAGATTATTAACTTTAACTCTAATTTTTTTAAATGACTGTTTACTATCGGAAAGAATAAATTACTCATTCCTCATACTTTCGACAACGATATAATAATGAAACCGTTACCCTCATAACCAATAAAATGGAACCATACGCATACCCAATAGACACGATAATCTTCTACAGCCAATGTCTCTCAAGTTCTGTGTTAACATGTGAATGACACACAATTAATTACACAAATCTCTGTCCTTCGTTGATATAATATTGAGCCACAACGCCGGTGCTGTCTCGTTAACGCGGGAAAAAATACCCGCCCTCATCATTAATCTGCCGCTGATTGACTGTAACAACACATCACGCCGCCGTCATGGAAATCTCGCGGGACCGATGTCTCGTGCAGAATTGTAAACAATATTGGATTGTCGCGTGTCAATTTTCTCGAGCACCAGCGCGGCCTCATTTCGACAATTACCCAATTATAGTTATAAAGAGGGGCACAGACTATCATTGTAATCATTTAAATCTTTGATCGAGAAGAAAAGAAATCTGGCCTTGAAATTCCAATTGTAAAAACATAAGGGGGGAAAAAATGAAAAAATACACGCAAAGAAAAAACATCAAATACATCAGCAGAACTATGAAAACAAATAGACGTGGATATCACACGATCTTACCGTGTACATGTGTAATTGTGAACCAAGCACTTTACATGCGGATGGTCTAACACAGATCCATAGCAATCTGTTAAGAACATCATTCGTGCCAAATGTACGAAAAAACACAGGATTTATTGAAATCGATGATTGGTTTCTACATTTTTGATTTTATATATAATAGGGCAGGAATAAGGATAGAAGCAACGTGTGCCAGTAAAATATGTTTAACTAAAAGTGAGAAATTGAATTACTTTCACTGACCAAGACTGTCGCCACTTGAATCGAAGATGAACAAGTTGGGACGTACATGAACTGTATCGCAAATCGTTATTTTCATTCTGTAAATATGGCGAAAATTGAACCCAGGAGAAATAACGCTCAGCAGATCATGTTCACATGTACATTTTATGAGCGTATTGTAGAGATTGAGCGTTCAATAGGAATAGTTGTATATAGGGGCAGTTGTTTTTATATAACGCCATCTTTTCATGTACGTCGAACAAGAGGTTGAAAATATAACTTACAAAGTACCAAAGGATTTAAATTAACGAATCATTACGCTATCTCATGATGACAAGAATCAATATGACATTATAATGTATAGATATAATGTACGTATATAATGATTATAATTAGCCTTCTTTTTCAAAAATCTGTATTGAAAGGTTCATACACAATTGCACACCTTTCCAACTGTGTTTTACATGTGTGAATTGACTCGAAAATGAAAAAAAAGATACTTATATATATAAAGTTGTGTACGATTGACGTAAATCTTACAATAATGTCAAGAACTGGAAACTTTTGCTGCATTGATAAATTCGCGGTTGAATCCTAGCGCGAAAATAAGCCTACCGCGAATATTTCCCGGTATACAGTATTTCGATTTGAAGACAAGACTGTGACCTCTCGCTCTCGGTGTAAAATCTCATGAGAGCTGTGTGTACCCTTGAGTGATGCTGACAGTAAAAAAACGACTTCAATGAGATAAAAGCCATTTATCCTTCACCCATATCACGTGGCCTTCACCCAGTTATAGCGCATGCAAAGTTGTAATAACTTAGGAACAGCAATCTCGGAATGTCATTAGTGAAACGCCGTCTGAATAGCATCAGGTTACTCTCTGTATCTCCAGGGGGCGCTGCGTGGCCTTGGAACGGACAAAAACCGCCAACATTCTCCCTCGTCTGTATGTTGATACACTACGAGACTGGGAAATGAAACTTAATTATAATCTGAAAATAAACAAGAATTTGGCAAAATAAATCTGCATAGGAAACAATGTTATTACGTTTTTAGCTTAATGTCTTCTGGCAGTACGTCTGCTAATCTAAAATCCATAATAACAGAATACAGCCCAAGGTCGGGATGATGAATTCCAGGAGAAGGAATAATGTCGATTGAATAGCGGTATCGTCTCGCCGAATTCTCGAGTGATTTGTGATCTCGCGTGATTTGTGGGCATAGATCCAATAAAGTCATTGTCTATACGTTCCAGAATCTTCGTTTTCTACACAATGACGTATATTCTATATATATATTGGTTTCTATCTACGATCTGTGGAATTATAACCGCACGGTATGATATCGAGTGACCAGCCATAAAACCTTCTTTCTCAGTGTGTGACAACCAAGCGGTCATTTTATGCTGCTGTTATTGACAAACCTTGACCTTGGCTACCATTCTATCTCTCTTTAACCTTCCTCGTTCTTATTTCTTAATTCCTCCCCAAGTATTACTTACCATCGTTCTTTCCTATTCGTCATTTGACGTCTTCATCACTCCTCACCTCAGTCTGGCCCATAATAAGGTCAAGAAGCATGATAACTACGATCATAGCGCACATACAGTATTGGGTTCGCATGTTTATTCAAAATTAATCAATAAATAAATAAAATCTACAACGACGATCATACTTCACTACATCATTCAGTTATTTTCGCATTGATTTAATTTTCGTGATATCAGAGACGGATTCACGCCAAAACGAATCAAATACTCAGTTACACAGTGTAATACCGCGAACGCACGTATGTTCTATACGTAATTTCGTCTTTTCGCATTACAGAGTTATCTGCTCTCGTGAGCAGGTATTGATTGTTACGTCATTTGTTTGTGAGAGTAACGTCATACATGTTTGAGAAAACGACGTAATTTTCTCATACAAACTAATGACGTACGTAACAATCAATACCTGCTCACAAGAGCAGATAACTCTGCAATTCGAAAAGAACCATTGTGACGTCATAAGGTACAATAAATGATGACGTAATAAACCCACAAAAATGATAAACTTCATGGTGTTTTCGTTTGATTTTCGTGCATTTTAACATGCTTTAGTTGAGTATACGATAAAAAGAGTCTCCATCTCTTTTGTATTACATCTGATTTTTATGAAACTTGTTAAAGCTCATTTCAGAAAAATTAGATGTAATGGGGATTTTGAGATCATCTATTTATATATATTTTAATAACCGATATGATGTGTTGGAGATATCAGAAAAAGACTAGACAGCGGGCGATGATCGCTCACTGACACCACGTAATAGTGTATCTATAGGGCTGTGTTACTTCAGACAAATAGGTCGAGCAGCACTTGAAACCATTGATAAAGAAATTCAGAACAGTGTTGTGAACAGAGTCCAATTCACATGCACTATTACATGTTTTGTACTGTTAAACTTCTCAAATCAGCAACGTTAACGTAGGTGCATTGCAGTACGTCAGGCCTCTCTGTCTGATCAAACGACCTTTGAACTTTGACCTCACACCTGGCTGTTTCTCCACATGGGGGGTCAGACGGCGGGTCTACATCAAAACGGGAGCCACCGACCCTTTCTGATACCGTCCCCTCTATAGTCCAAAGTCTGACATCACAGGTGTGACCTATGACACTTCTTCCTGACTTTTGACCCGACCTCCTTCGATGCTGGATGGTATATCTCGCTTCTGTCGAACTGAAATACATTCGGTATCAGCGACACTTTAAACGGAATACTTGACATGCATTATTGCCCAATCTTTACAAAACAAACATACACACCTTCATCATACCAATTAACATACTAAACGCAGTGTTAAACTGTGTCTACAATTCTCGTGCAGAATGATACGGAACATGCGATCGTCTGCGTATTTATGTCAACAGTTTAGCAATGATAACATTTCGTTAATTCAAATTCCTCGAAATGATATCATTGCTAAATAAGACTACGTAAACAAGGCTCTCCTGCAGGTTCGGGGAAACAATAGACCTGCTGTCCTCCACTAAATGGCTTATAAGGCAACTAATGTGGGGCCCCTGTAGATTCGGGGGCTTTCGGCTGTGTCTTCTGCTGAGGGAAAATCGAGAAATCCACAATTGACCTGCTGCCCAATTGCAACATTTGCAATCTTTATATTTTCTTCCTACTTTCTGAAAACCTTTTTGTTTCCTAGTGCCTTGCTTGGCAATACCTCACTTTGGGCCTAAATGTGTGCCTTGCTTGGCAATACCTCACTTTTGGCCTAAGTGTGTGCCTTGCTTGGCAATTCCTCACTTATGGCCTAAGTGTTGACCGTTCGCCCAAGAAGGGTAGGCAATGGGTTCTGTTCCCATGCCAAAGTCTTTAAAAGTGGAAGTTGTTATTCCCGTTCAGCATTTAAGGTTATTGCAACAACCAGTTTACCTATTGTCAGTATAATGTGACCGGGCAGAATATTGTTGTTGGTGCCTTCGGCATGGTATTTCAGTGAGATAGCACTATAAAGTCGGCATTAGATCCGCGCAATCACAAGGAGACAACAACACCAACATACCTTACCACCATCACACATATACTCATGCACTCATACTTTACACAGTAGCACTATAAAGTCGGCATTAGATCCGCGCAATCACAAGGAGACAACAACACCAACATACCTTACTACCATCACACATATACTCATGCACTCATACTTTACACAGTAGCACTATAAAGTCGGCATTAGATCCGCGCAATCACAAGGAGACAACAACACCAACATACCTTACTACCATCACACATATACTCATGCACTCATACTTTACACAGTAGCACTATAAAGTCGGCATTAGATCCGCGCAATCACAAGGAGACAACAACACCAACATACCTTACTACCATCACACATATACTCATGCACTCATACTTTACACAGTAGCACTATAAAGTCGGCATTAGATCCGCGCAATCACAAGGAGACAACAACACCAACATACCTTACTACCATCACACATATACTCATGCACTCATACTTTACACAGTAGCACTATAAAGTCGGCATTAGATCCGCGCAATCACAAGGAGACAACAACACCAACATACCTTACCACCATCACACATATACTCATGCGCTCATACTTTACACAGTAGCACTATAAAGTCGACATTAGATCCGCGCAATCACAAGGAGACAATAACACCAACATACCTTACCTCCATCACACATATGCTCATGCACTCATACTTTACACAGTAGTAATCTAAAGTTGGCATCATACCCGCTCTATCACGGGGAGGAAAATATAACGAAAACCGCCTCCAGCACAAACACACACAAGCTTGCATACATTACACCCATGGAGGCACGTCCTTAAATGACATTAGCTGTTAAAAGGACGTTAAGCAGAATAGAACCAAACCAAACCAAACCAAACCAACACAATGAAATTTTAACATCCTAATAAAAAATATGCCTGGCTTACGATATACGTACTAGGTACCATGGAAACAACCTTGACATATCTGTTGAGGTTTTTGACGACCTATGATATATTTGCATGTTTCTATGACAACGATCTACTTGTTTAATTTTGAAGAAAAAAAATGTTTCGTTTTTGAACATTATTCTCGCAATAACTACGGCGCGCAAATATACATAGTGATAATCGTCGCTTAACAAGGGAGACAACCATGATGGCCTTTCTGACCCTACATATGGCGGGAGTCACGTGACATTATACCTCTCGTGATAAATGAAGTAACTGTCCCAATAACTGCCAAATATATTTGGTTACAATTAGATCGGAATTCTTCACACCATATTTACCACGAGCTGATGTCAAATCACGTCACACGGCACGTGCTTGGATGTATGTCATCGGGAACACGTCGCGTGTCTTCTGTCAGCGCGTGTCAGCGCGTGTCAGCTCGTCCGGACAGTCTGGCACCACCTGTCAGCCAGTCGGCGCTCTCGGGTATGTACGTAAGCAGTAATATGTACACCAGTGATCAACTATCCAGTCTCGTCTGACGTCATAGACACACAAATATACGCCACGGTCATCCTTGACCTCATATGACCTTGGGCTGAGTTCGTTTACGTCTCAATTATGAGTGACATATGCTACACTGTCGGTGTAAATTTCCGTCAATTCACCCTGGACTGGCAGAGTTTCAGTGGGGGTATCCACAGAAAAAAATACGAACAACTCCATCATTATCTTTTTTAAAATGATATATATATTTATATCGAAGGAAGTATGTTACATTAATGCTTAATTTATTCCCTTTTGCAATAGTGCAGCAAACCGTCAAATATATTTCATAAGAGGTTATTAGGTCAAAACTATTCAAGGGAGGACACATATGAAAGTTAAAATAGAAAACATTTCTTTATTGTAGTTTAAGGAAAACACACAGAACACAAATTAATATGTATACGTAGACTTACATTGGTTACATACAGACCCTTTTTATTTTTTTAAGGGGATTAAATAGGATATTAGTGGACGCAGGCATTGCTGCCTCAATGGATATTAGTGGACGCGGGCATTGATGCTTCTATACATATTAGTGGACGCAGGCAATGATGCCTCTATGGATATTAGTGGACGCAGGCATTACGGCCTCTATGGATATTTGTGGACGCGGGCATTGCTGCCTCTATGGATATTAGTGGACGCAGGCATTGATGCCTCTATGGATATTAGTGGACGCAGGCATTACGGCCTCTATGGATATTAGTGGACGCAGGCATTACGGCCTCTATGGATATTAGTGGACGCTGGCATTGATGCCTCAATGGATATTAGTGGACGCAGGTATTGATGCCTCTATGGATATTAGTGGACGCAGGCATTACGGCCTCTATGGATATTAGTGGACGCAGGCATTACGACCTCTATGGATATTTGTGGACGCAGGCATTGATGTCTCTATGGATATTTGTGGACGCAGGCATTGATGCCTCTATGGATATTAGTGGACGCAGGCATTGATGCCTCTATGGATATTAGTGGACGCAGGCATTGATGCCTCTATGGATATTAGTGGACGCAGGCATTGATGCCTCTATGGATATTAGTGGACGCAGGCATTGATGCCTCTATGGATATTAGTGGACGCAGGCATTGATGCCTCTATGGATATTAGTGGACGCAGGCATTGATGCCTCTATGGATATTAGTGGACGCAGGCATTGATGCCTCTATGGATATTAGTGGACGCAGGCATTGCTGCCTCTATGGATATTTGTGGACGCATGCATTGATGCTTCTATGGATATTAGTGGACGCAGGCATTGATGCCTCTATGGATATTAGTGGACGCATGCATTGCGGCCTCTATGGATATTAGTGGACGCAGGTATTGATGCCTCTATGGATATTAGTGGACGCAGGCATTGCGGCCTCTATGGATATTAGTGGACGCAGGCATTGCGGTCTCTATGGATATTAGTGGACGCAGGCATTGCGGCCTCTATGGATATTAGTGGACGCATGCATTGATGGGTTTATGGATATTAGTGGACGCAGGCATTGATGCCTCTATATCCACGTCAATATAGTTTGATATCCATTGTGGTCAACATAAAATAAGCCTATATATATAGAGTGCTGTATGATCGTACTTCAACTCAAGATCTTTCCAGAATACGTTCAAGTTTTTCTCAAAGTCGAATACGTCACGAGATGAAATGATATCTTGTGGGAGACTATTCCAGATATCAATTATTCTTTAAGTAAGATAGTGTTTTCCTATATTCAAATGACAATGTTGTTTGAGTATTTTTTTACTGAGTCCACGAGTTTTTCCTTGATCAGTGAGATCGAACAATCCCTCCACCAAATTCGGATCAGGTAGTTCATTCATAAACTTGAACAAGTTTTGTTGAAATTCATTTAAGTTATTCTTGAAAACCACAGGTTATAAAAGCATGGTAGACTAACGTTAAGCTGGAAGAAACACTTTGTGAACCTATTAATAATATTACTCAGATGAACAATATTTCAGGTATAATAATTAATCGTTTGACATCGTAAAATTACATACTTGTAAAATATATACATAAACTTTCATTCATTTTACAACAAATATAAAACAAGTTCTTTCAGTTTATATTAACTATTCTTGCTGGCATGGATGTAGCCGGAGTACCAAGAAAAACCTACATGGTCGCCCCGGGCCGGTGACCCCATACCTTTTCACGTCCGATCGGGGAATCGAACACCGGTCGTCTTGGTGAAAGACGAGTGCGTTATCCACTGTGCCACCCGACCACACTAAAATTTAAGATTTATATAACGGTATATTACTGCTTATTTATTATGGACACATAATATTTCTTAGGTTACCTTAACATTTGTCAAATTGTTTCTCATGTGTTGGGTATCATAAATAACGGTTGTGATTCAAACAAAATGGCTGCCATCTGTCTACGCTTGTCGTGATGAACGACGTCATTAAGGTATGTAACAACTTTTATCAGGTCAAACGTGCGGTCAAGCAATACGCTTTGTCGCAAAGTAGTGCTGAAATTAGTTTACTGAATCATAGTTTTTTTCGGAACACGTGCGCGCTTGCAGTTCCATTTCGAGTGTAAAGGGGAGTAACTCAAGTTACAAGGTCTATCGTGATGCAGATTTTATTATGAAAAAACCCGGTTGTCATCTTTCATTTCCCCTTTTCGACACCTTAAAACGTGACCTACTTCCCTATTGCAACACATTGGTAATTATTCTGTCCTTCCTGTACATGTGGAGGTCGGCAGTTGATACGTTCACATNTTAAAACGTGACCTACTTCCCTATTGCAACACATTGGTAATTATTCTGTCCTTCCTGTACATGTGGAGGTCGACAGTTGATACGTTCACACAACATTCTTTACAAATAGACTCAATTTTTAACAATTAACTTGTTAAAAATCGTAATTACGTGAAGTCTGATGACGCAGGACAACTTGTTAGTATTTCCAATATTTTAGTATTTCCTTCCGTATGTTGATGATAATTATATATCTACTTAAGCAAAAGTATATCATTGTTGAAAAGTTTATTATATGTCTTAATCACGTGAACATGCACGTGCATTCGTTAAGGTGACTCACGTACCACTTACAAAATCTACTTTTGATTTTAGAAATTAGAGTTGGGACTAGCCGTAATAACAGAGAGAGAAAACGTCTGTTTTTTTTGAAAATCGTGATGTATAATATTTACATGAGGACGGTGCACAAAATATGAAAAAAATATGTCTCAAATCATAACATCATAATGTGGAAGTCTGTGACGTCTGTTTTTTAATAATCATTTGAAGTAGATGATATTACACGAGGTCATACGCAGAAATGTGACACATTATTTGGGCATTATATCTGTTACCTACTTTCTTTTGAATATTTATACTCATTACAGTATTTAATAAAGTATCTGTGAAATGAAACCACCGACACAGTGGCAAGATCCTTGGATTAGTGGAAGAAGGTCTATCCAGAGTTGTCGTTCGTTACACCCACTAAGAATGCATGTGGCACATTGCACCTCTGTAATCTCATTTTATGTACTGTTTCGTATTTTTTTCTGCGCAAGCTCGGAAAAACTTGAACTTCTTATGTAGTCTTGGTTTTCTGTTGTATTTTATTCATTTTTCACTAATTGTGTAGGGTTATACTGTATCAGCGACGTGTACAAAGGGTATTGGCGAGTACATTGATCTCTATTTTGTGATGTCATGTTATTAATCAGCTTCTGAGGTAACAAGAGGCCATCTGGAACCCCCCAACCCCCCTGTTTATTGTACTGAATACAACTAACAAACTTTCATAGAATTTATAGAAGATAGATTACTTGGGAAGGGTTTCTCTCCATTGTCAAATGGATGATATTTATTTCATTTACATTGTAAATAATACTTGCATGTTTAAACAATTGTACAGACATGAATTGGAATAAATGAGCATGTACAAGAAAACATGCATTACACATCATGTCTTCAAAGGGAAATAAAGCTAAGAAATATTAAAATGAATTATTTTGGTAATGCATGAAAAGTAATCGTTTATTATTTAGCTATTTTCTTTTTACTTTTGGCCTACCCTTGGGGTAGATGTTCGGTACCTTAGTTTCTGAAACCATCTAATTGCAATTTCATCATAAATATTCCAACCAAGTTTTAATTATTTCCTGCTGAATGTGGACAAATTGTACCCAAAAGTGTTCTTTCTTTTTTACTCGTTTAAGCAATAGTAAACTTTACCCCCTCCCCAAGAGAAAAATAGAATAGAAATAACAATTCAGATAAAGCACATAGGGACCTTTTCATCCATGTGGAGAATAAGATTCTGGTACATCCTAATTCGAGGAAAAAGACTTTTGAAATTGTAGCCAATTTTCCATTTTTGGGCCCCACACCTCCAGCTTCAGGAGGGAGGCAGGATCCTATTTTCTCATAACACCTACCGATACTTTTTCCCAGCTTCCTAAAGGGAGAACTGATAACCAGGAGTAGTAAATTTTCAATTCTGATAAAGCAACTAAGGACCCATTCGGAACAAAAAATACGAAACTAAAAAAGCTGAATTAAAATTACAGAGGTACAATGTGCCACATGCACCCACTAACACCTGTGTAAGTCAGGATCGACAACTCTGGGTAGAGATTGCTGATTATTTAAGCGCAGCTCCATATCAACTATAACTGTACAATGACATAAAATATAACATCTATTGATTGGATACCGAGATGACTGACACGCGGAGATGGGTGGCACCTTCTGAGTAAGGTCAGGATTTTCACACATCAAAGGCCGTAAACTACATTGTTTTTACCATCGCGGACGCCGGATCGGTTCGTCCGCGCTTATCATTGCCTCGCAACGTAGAGGTGCAGATAGCATCGTTACAGATCTGGGCGAGATTTGCATATACATCGACGACTTTTGAGTGTCAACATCTCCACGCTGCGCCTGTAAGACAATAATTCACTTCTTGTCAAGAGAATCAGAGGGCATGGTTTGCTTTCATCAGCTACGAGAAGATCTTACGGGGCTGGTGGAATGGAACAAGTAGTGACAGATGACATGTCCTTCTGAAGAGTGTTTGATCCAAGGAATGACGAAGAAGAGAAAGCCAGTTACATATAACTAACATAAGATGAGACACAAGTTGAAATCAATTCAACATTAACCAATGAATCCGTTGGTCGCGTAACGGAAAAAATTGACTGGCTTTGAAGTCGGGTGTCGCTGTCAAAATGCCACCCTCGATACTCCAGGTGTTACGATCTGTTTCGCCCTCGGCACCGATGGGATATGCAAGCAAAATCGAAGGCACGCGACTTGCTGTTTGATTGGTCTCAGGTAAAAATACCTGACCAATCGTCAGACTGACACCTGGCCTTTGAGGATTACAGAGGAGCGACATCCAACTTCAAATCACAGTTGTCTGACCACGATTCTGTGGGGTGTTATTAACTCGAAGTTCCAGGTTCCAACAGAATCTTGGTCAGACAACTGAGAACAAGGAAGTAGAGTTTATAGGCTTTACTCTATATCGCTTCCTTCATGAAAATGCCAATGTAAATAGCGCTGTTTACATCACCAAACCGTCAGTAACAACGAGGTCATATCACCAAAAAACGCTTCTCCTGAATAACCTCGTCAACAGATGCCAACAAATACAGCCTTGTTTAAAAAAAATACAATTAGACTGGAGCAGCCTCCTGAGATTCCAGGAGTCTTGTTGAGAAAATTTGGCCTATAAAGATGTTTAATGCACAAAAATATATCTGGGGCAATAATCCGCCGTTTAAGATTTTTTAGAACGGTCAGGTCGGTTTATCAGGTAAGACAAAATATTTGTGAAATAGTCCAATGAACAGCTGTTTGTCCGACTATATTCCGTGTTTGCGTATTGCAGAGTTATCTTCTATTGAGAGCAGGTATTGATTGTTACATCATTGGTTCGTTTGAGAAAATTACATCGTTTTCTCAAAAATTGATGACGTTACTCTCACAAAAAAATGACGTAACAGTCAATACCTGCTCTCAAGAGAAGATAACTCTGCGATACGCAAAGACGGAATATTCACCTATTCTAAAAACAGTCACAGAACTTGAAACAAAGGCAAGTATCCACTTTTGCATTATGTAATTGTGTACCTGGTGTCTATGTCATCATAAGATTACAAAATATATCCTTTTCAAAACAAGAAATAAGGCATTAAGTACTAAAGGACTATTCCTTGTCTTCTATTAAGGAGACATTGAAGAAATCAAGAGTGTATCGTAAGAGGCGACTAATGTGGGGTCCACTGCAGAATCAGTGTATTCTTCTGTGTCGCCTTCGAAGGGAATACAGAAGAGACCTAAATGATATGCTGTCCCCATGGCATTACTTGGGATCTGTGTCGTTTCTCATCGTTCCTGTCCTCTTCTGTGTACGTATACTTCTCTCCCGGCGGTGTTTTCCCAGGCACTCGTCCTCATACGACCCTGTGTCCGCTTCCTTTTCTGTGTACGTTTACTTCTCTCCCGGCGGTGTGTTCCCAGGCACTCGTCCTCATACGACCCTGTGTCCTCTTCCATTTCTGTGTACGTATATTTCTCTCCCGGTGGTGTGTTCCCAGGCACTCGTCTTCATACGACCCTGTGTCCTCTTCCTTGTCTGTGTACGTATACTTCTCTCCCGGTGGTGTATTCCCATGCACTTGTCCTCATACGATCCTGTGTCCTCTTCCTTTTCTGTATACTTATA
>NW_018404465.1:399945-401166 GCF_002113885.1 Mizuhopecten yessoensis
ATTTTCCGTTGGTGTTTTCCCAGGCACTCGTCCTCATACGACCCTGTGTCCTCTTCCTTGTCTGTGTACGTATACCTCTCTCCCGGCGGTGTGTTCCCAGGCACTCGTCCTCATACAACCCTGTGTCCTCTTCCTTCTCCGTGTACGTATACTTCTCTCCCGGTGGTGTTTTCCCAGGCAATCGTCCTCATACGACCCTGTGTCCTCTTCCTTCTCTGTGTACGTATACTTCTTTCCCGGTGGTCTTTCCCCAGGCACTCGTCCTCATACGACCCTGTGTCCTCTTCCTTTTCTGTGTACGTATACCTCTCTCCCGGCGGTGTTTTCCCAGGGACTCGTCCTCATACGACCCTGTGTCCTCTTCCTTTTCTGTGTACGTATACTTCTCTCCCGGCGGTGTTTTCCCAGGGACCTGTCCTCATACGACCCTGTTGCAAGGACATTCCGTATAGTTTGGTTTGGTTTTATTTTGTTTAACGTCCTATTAACAGCTAAGGCCATTTAAGTTATCCAGTCACGAACTAATAAGGAGATAGTGCAAAGCTATTGTTCTTTTTTTATCAAATCTTACGAAAATTAGAAAGAAGACATTGATGTCACCTCTGTTAAGTGGGAAGATAGGTAATTCGTTGGAACGACCACACAGGTGCGAACTCTACAGGTACACCATGTATACGCTCACCTGGTTAATGTGTTTATCGGTTATTTTCTATGCCTACTTCCGGTTCAGTTCACTCCCTTGTATGATAAACACTGACGTGCGAGGGATTAGTTCCCCAATTTAAATATTTTCCTACACACCGGCAGGAGAATTCTTCTCAAATCGTTGTATGGAATCTTGTAGGAGCCAGGTTATAAACAGGTTACCAGCTTGCCCTTAATCGGGGTGGCTTCATTTAGGAGCGGGTCTGGTAGGGGGGCAAGAGGACGCAACACGCATTTATACAAGAGGCCCCTAGGACGCGCTTTCTGGCCTTTTTCTTCGTCCTACACTACTTTCTAACAGTAGACAAGAGTTTTTCTCTTTTTCCTTTGATTTTGTTCTCCGGACCGGACCACACTGCAGAATCGGGGTTTGTTCTGTTTGTTGTGGTAGGCCCCTTCAACACTTTGGACATCTTTTTTTGCTGCTACTCGATCTAATGTAATCTCCCTCATCTCCACCCCGGGACATATTCCAACTTTCCTCTCTTCGGCCCACACTGAACATCCGCCCCCCCC
>NW_018404465.1:401611-417276 GCF_002113885.1 Mizuhopecten yessoensis
GGGGGGCGGGGTGTCCGCATTAGTCTCCTCTTGTAACTCATGCAGTAGGTAACATCGGGTGTATTTCTTCGAGAATTCCCGACCTGCAGCTCACGTGACAGCCATAAAACTGAAGCATAGATCAAAGTCCCTCTGGTAGAAAATTGGAATATTTTTTCGGGCAACAGATCGCATCTGCCCCACAGATGGATGGGTGGGTTGTGCAGTGGATAACGCAATTGCCTGTCACCAAGGCGGTCGGGGTTCGATTCCCCGATCAGACATGGAAAGGTATAGGGTCATCTACCTGACCACGTGCGTTTTCTCCGGGTACTTCGGTTTCCTCTGCAACATTGATACTCCCGCGCGCTAACATCCGGGCCAACAAGTGATTTACATCAGTTGAAACACGGAATTGTTTCATTATGGTTGTAAAATGTATTAGGTTAAGTTAAGTTTATTTCTGGTTCAGGACTATTAAAGTCCTCTATACCAGTTATCAAATAAATAAATAAATAAAATATATTTGTCAAATACTTCTATCCAGTATACATGTACATTGATGTCTACGATTTGATTGTTGCTTTGTAATTGAACAAAAGTTCTTGATTTTTCCTGTGATTGTTAATTTATTTTAAAAATAATTTACATTTAATGATGATACGACATGTTATGGCAGGTCATTCCAAACTGTAACTGTTCTGATCGAAAACTTTTTTTTCTGAGCCTATTTATTGATCGCTAAGGTTATTTTTTTATATTTCCTCTACCACTGCTGCGATCAGCGGTATTTGTCCATAGTTTAACAGCATAAAAACATTCATTTTTCGTTAATTTGATTTATTATTTTGAACAGTTCTATCCTACACATAACTTTAGTTGGTCGGTCCGTACAGGATCCCGTAATTCTATGATCTATCATTCCACGGCGTTGATACGACAAACGTCTATTCGGAAGCAATTAGGAACACTTATTGTAACAATGGCTGTATATTTCAGGAATTTTAAAAGTGGCACATTAAATATGATCGTGTACTCATGTCGAAAATTATAATTATGTTGTACTCTTCAAACTTACAAAAAGAACGACAGATTGCTTTTAATATCAACTGTTATTCGTATGCGTACGAAAGTTATGCGATCTAACAGTACACGGCTGATCGTTTGACCTCGTACTTTACAAGTCCTTCGTACCTGTACTTACCTGTCCGCTACTTACCTGTCCGCTACTTACCTGTATTTAGCCAGGTGGGTCGAGGAGACTGCCGAGCACTCAGTAATGTCCATTACTGTCCTATTATAATCAACCTCCATTTAACAGTTTTAACATTAATGGTTTGGTGTATTATGGCAGAACGAGAATGCAGATGTATGTCACCTATATTAAGCTTTCTCAAATAATTATGTTGTATTTAAATGACATCACGAAGCACAGTACTACTAAACGCCGTCACTTGCCTGCGTATTTTCAAAACATGAATTATTTATAACTATGAATATAATGCTTTTGATCGACTATGCACTATAAATGCAGGGGTCATTTTCGTATCAGGTTTAAGGACATAAGGAAAAAGAAAATAATACCTTTTATTCCATATTGAGACACGATTCATCTGGGATTCCTTGCGTAATCAGAGGTTTTCTTTCATGTCAGCGGCCTGCAAACATCACAGGGACAAACGTTTTTGTGTTTCGATTATTCTCTGATGACAATACAATGTAATGATTATGGGTGAAATACTTGAACTTCTGTTTTCCTTTGGACGATCGTAAAAGGCGACTAATGTTGGGCCCAGCGTAATTTGATCGCGGGATTTCATTGGTGTCTCCCCCCCCCCCCCCCCCCTCCCCCCTGGAGTATTGGGCGGTGGTTCCTTCATTGTCTTTTACTTAGAGGACTTGAAAAACATCTGCTGTATCCCGCTGCATGTGTATCGTAACATTGGACTAATGTTGAACTCCCTGCCGAATCGGGGGGTGGGGGATGTTCTTGTATGTCTTCTGCGTAGGGGACATTGAAAAAACCAAAATTGATCTGATGCCCCCATTGCAACCCATAGGATCTTTTTTGTTTCCTATCGTTTCTACTGTCTTCCTTTTGTATTTACTTTCTCCTCCCAGCGGTGTCTCCCTAGGCACCCGTCCAACTATGACCCTGGCTGTTGTCTCCCCAGGCACATGTCCAACTATGACCCTGGCTGTTGTCTCCCTAGGCACCCGTCCAACTATGACCCTGGCTGTTGTGTCTCCCTAGGCACCTTACGCCTATGATCCTGGCTGTTGTGTCTCCCTAGGCATCCGTCCTCCTATGATCACCCTGGCTGTTGTCTCCCTAGGCACCCGTCCTCCTATGATCACCCTGGCTGTTGTCTCCCTAGGCACCCGTCCTCCAATGATCACCCTGGCTGTTGTCTCCCTAGGTACCCGTCCTCCTATGATCACCCTGGCTGTTGTCTCCCTAGGCACCCGTCCTCCAATCATCACCCTGGCTGTTGTCTCCCTAGGTACCCGTCCTCCTATGATCACCCTGGCTGTTGCCTCCCTAGGCACCCATCCTCCTATAACCCTGGCTGTTGTCTCCCTATGCAACGGTCCACCTATAACCCTGGCTGTTGTCTCCCTAGGTACCCGTCCTCCTATGATCACCCTGGTTGTTGTCTCCCTAGGCACCCGTCCTCCTATAACCCTGGCTGTTGGCTCCCTAGGCACCCGTCCTCCTATAACCCTGGCTGTTGGCTCCCTAGGCAACCGTCCTCCTATAACCCTGGCTGTTGTCTCCCTATGCAACGGTCCACCTATAACCCTGGCTGTTGTCTCCCTAGGCACCCGTCCACCTATGACCCTGGCTGTTGTCTCCCTAGGCACCCGTCCTCCTATAACCCTGGCTGTTTTCTCCCTAGGCATCCGTCCTCCTATGATCACCCTGGCTGTTGTCTCCCTAGGCACCCATCCTCCTATAACCCTGGCTGTTGTCTCCCTAGGCACCCGTCCTCCTATAACCATGGCTGTTGTCTCCCTAGGCACCCGTCCTCCTATAACCCTGGCTGTTGTCTCCCTAGGCACCCGTCGCCATATGACCCTGGCTGTTGTCTCCCTAGTCACCCGTCGTCATATGACCCTGGCTGTTGTCTCCCTAGGCACCCGTCCTCCTATAACCCTGGCTGTTGTCTCCCTAGGCACCCGTCCTCCTATAACCCTGACTGTTGTCTCCCTAGGCATCCGTCCTCCTATAACCCTGGCTGTTGTCTCCCTATGCACCCGTCCTCCTATGACCCTGGCTGTTGTCTCCCTAGGCACCCGTCCTCATATGACCCTCGCTGTTGTCTCCCTAGGCACCCGTCCTCCTATGACCCTGGCTGTTGTCTCCCTAGGCACCCGTCCTCATATGACCCTGGCTGTTGTCTCCCTAGGCATCCGTCCTCCTATAACCCTGGCTATTGTCTCCCTAGGCACCCGTCCTCCTATAACCCCGGCTGTGTCGAGGACGTTAAACCCAAAACAAACAAACAACCATCGGTGTCTTTTACTTAGAGGTTATTGAACAGACGAAACTCAATCGCTGCTCCCATCGGGTTTTTTGTCTTGTTTAGCCTACCTGATATTTCATTTAAGTAGTGGGTCCCTGGACACATTTCTTGATATGGCGTAGTATGTCTTGGAGACGTCAAAAAACCCGAACTTAAAAACCATTTCAAGTAACTAAAAACATCATATTGAACTTTGAAAAACATTTAAACATTTTATTGATATGGCAGGAAACACAAGGATCGATCGGGAACTGTCGGCACTAAATTACCGTAAACGAGAAAATTATAGTTCACGGAAAGTGCCGACGGTTTCCGATTGTACAAGGACTGGAACAGTATGCTGACTATTCCGGAATACGTGTTTTCACCTCTGTTTCTATATTAGTTTATATTGTTTTTCCGTTTGATTTGATGCCACTTCAGGTTAAGCTTTTTTTGTGTACATATTTCGAGTTCAGATGATGTCCTTGTGTATTTATGTCCTCGTCTTTATCTTATGTACTTATAGTGTGATTATTGGTTATCACTTCAGACAGGCTGTACTTTTATCGGCCTTGATTTTATAACCTATGAGTGTCGAGTCGGTAAGAGTACAGGCGACATCACGTTTAAGCGCTCAAACACTAAGACTATCAAGCCTACGTACATATTTACAATATAATTGGCAAGTCGCGTGTCAGTGGCCTATTTAGAGCGACATTATCAATGTTTGCTAAAACTCTGATGTAGCCTTTGTCAATACTGTCTCCATCTCTAATGTGACTTTCATTTCGTCTGTGATTTTCATTCTTTCTCTAAGTTTTCTTGTTATTTAACCCATACTGACAGGGACATCTGTTAAATCCGTTGACCCATACTGACAGGGACATCTGTTAAATACGTTGACCCCTACTGACAGGGACATCTGTTAAATACGTTGACCCATACTGACAGGGACATCTGTTAAATACGTTGACCCATACTAACAGGGACATCTGTTATATCCGTTGACCCATACTGACAGGGACATCTGCTAAATACGTTGACCTAATTTCTACTTATGTCTGTATCAATGTTGACCCTATCCTTATTGTAACATTCGTCAATGAATTCCCCATCAACTATTGCATTTTTCGTCTCATCTCAGGTGTGACTGTTGTCAACGCCTCATCTCAGGTGTGACTGTTGTCAACGCGAGTATGTAAATCATGTCATTGTTCGTTAAATCCTTATTGTGAATTTTGTCAATGTTTCCCAAATCCTTATTGTGAACTTTGTGATTGTTTGTACTCTCCTAATTGTGAACTTTGTCAATGTTCGTACAATCTTAATTCAAACTTTGTCAAGGTTTGTCCAGTACTTATCGTGAACTTTGTCATGGTTTGTCTAATCAGTATTGTGAACTTTGTCAATGTTCGTCCAGTCTTAATTTAAATTTTGTCAATGTTTGCCCAATCTTTTTTGTGAACTTTGTCAATGTTCGTCCAATCCTTACTGTGAATTTTGTCAATGTTCGTTCAATACTTATCGTGAACTTTGTCATGGTTTGTCCAATCTTAATTTAAACTTTGTCAATGTTTGTCCAAACCTTGTTGTGAACTTTGTCATGGTTTGTCCAATCTTAATTTAAACTTTGTCAATGTTCGCCCAATACTTATCGTGAACTTTGTCATGGTTTGTCCAATCTTAATTTAAACTTTGTCAATGTTCGCCAAATCCTTAATGGGAACTATGTCAATGTTCGTCCAATCTTAATTTAAACTTTGTCAATGTTTGCCCAATCCTTATCGGAAATCTTCGTCAATATTTGACCAATGTCAGTGACTCGCTAATCTGTCAATGTAACATATTCATTTTGACACTTATCAATATTTGTCCAATCTGTATTGTGACTTCTGACAGTGTTGGCTCCATTACTAGCATTTATGTCTTATATATCGAGAATATTTTTTTGTATAAGACTGCTCCATACATTCACCACATACATGCTTGGTATACATTTAAACTTGTTCAACATTGTTTCCCGGACAGTTTGTTATCATGTCTCCTGGTTACCGTATATGAAGATGTCGTTACTATGCAGATTCAAAAAACAAGAGAAATACGAACTAAAAATCGATTAAACTTTGGCAAAATATGAACAAATGAAAGATCTACATGAAAACCCTTGAAAAAGTACAAGGGAATAAGACCAGGTGTTCCGAAAGTGTAAGCGTTTTCTGTTTCATCTATGACATCCGCCATGCAAATCCAAGTCAAATACAAGTAATGTCACGTAAACACATTTCTTGAAAGCAAACCCACAAGGCAGTCTACTGAGCCTAATCTACTATATCGACCTTCACATCACACAGAGAATATAAGGATATGTCTACTGTATACCACTGACGGTGATCATAGGAGGCGACTAACGCGGCCTGCCCCGCAGATTAGGGAATGGAAATAAGTTCTTCTGTGACTTCTGTTCAGGGGGAAATGAATAAACAAAAAAGGTTCTGCCACCCCATCGTAATACTCGGGTAATCTAAGGGTACAAGGTACAGGGTACAGGTACATGTACATGTACAGGGTACAGGGTACAGGGTACAGGTACAGGTACATGGTACCGGTACAGGGTACAGGGTACAGGTACAGGTACAGGTACAGGTACATGGTACAGGTACAGGTATATGGTACCGGTACAGGGTACAGGGTACTGGGTACAGGTACAGGTACAGGTACGCGTACAGGTACAGGTACATGGTACCGGTACAGGGTACAGGGTACTGGGTACAGGTACAGGTACAGGTACAGGGTATAGGGTACAGGGTACGGGTACAGGGTACAGGGTACTATAATCAGGTACATTAATCTATCATTTCTTTTTCTCCAAACTTCTCGAATGCTCTTTCTTTACGGCGGTGTTAACACTGGCGTTCGTCTTCGTATCAACCGAAGGGGTCAACCCAACACCTCCCCAAAAAGGTGGAGAACGAGAAAAGATTTCGCAACAAAGTCCTTTGCTGTGTTGAAACTGTAATGAATTTGTTTTTATATTCTTAATTCGCGATTGATGCGATTTCTGATGCCTGATACATGGATATTGGTTTGTTTTAATTCAAAGTTTGGAAAATGTGGTACTTTATTTCTCCCTCCAGATACGATTTTTTATTACAAGCGATTCACCACGTTTGAAATGTAGGTAAGTAGTTGGAAATCATCTTTAAGTATCTGAGCTGAAAAAATCAGCATCCACTGACACACCGTGCCTATTAACAACTCTTTCTGTTTTCTACCGTATTTTATTTTCAGTTTTGACCCGATTTCTACGTACTAGGACCTTGACCAACGCGCCCAATGACCTTTGTAATTGTCTACTGGGAACTTTGTCAGAGTCTACCTTGGCTGATAGTGGCGTCTGCAGTGTCAATACCTGCTATTGTGCTTTTTGTCCCTATTTACGTAAACGGAATTGTGTAATTTGACATTGAGGACCTCTTGATTACGTATTACAAACATGAACCTTACGAGTCTCCGGTATATAATTAGAATCTACTTAACATGTGATTTACACGCACATTAACGTTCTGTAATATCGCGTGTACCGCCATTTTCTCCTAAATATCTTTTCATTAGGTAAGTCTTAAATCATATTATGAAATAGAAAGTGCACATTCTCAGCGTGGTAATGGGTGCACCTGAGTCTATAATCACAGGTAACCAGAGTGTGATAGACCCGTATGTGTCATTACCACCAATCTACTATCAATCCCAGTCATTAACGCCCGACAATCATCTTGTACTTTAGTGACGAGTGAGGTCTAACCGCTGGTTACCCGTACCGTGATCTACACTGAGGGTTTATTATATTCCACCTCTTGTCCTGGAGACTAATTTCATTATCCATTTAAGTGCGAAAATCTATAACCAAACAGGATAAACCACAGACAAAAACTGTAACTACGCATCACTCAAGCTTTAACAATCGGGAAACGTCGGTACATTCCGTAAACGAGAGTTTTAATACATTTTTTTCTGAATAGAAAAACATACCTTGCTGTACTTTTATAGAATAATGAAGATAAAATATAAATAAAAGATTAAACAACAAAAGAGTCCCTAGTGTATTCAAACCCGTCCCCAAACAATCCTGGCTGTTGCAAGGACTTTTAACTCATTTATGAAAAATTGCTTCTTATTTAATTGTGTCTTCTCTTATATTGTATTTTCCTGTTGTTTTTATGCTATCATATTTATATATTTACATTTGCCCCCGCGCCGTCCCATTACAACAGTGTTAGAGGGCAAGTGTAATTATATAGGCTATAATTACAACTGCTCGACTATAATTACAACTGCCTGTTTCAGGTGTAGGAATATGTAAACAAACAAAATGGCCGCCTGAAATGTATTTTGAGGCAGGGCAAATGGTTTTTGTAGGAATATGTCTTAAAAAAGAAAAATATGTAAATATAAAAAATACCTGGTTGTCTGGATGTAATTATTGTTGCGGGGTTTATGGGATTTGCCAGAGGCCACTTGTAATTATATCAACAATAATTACATCCAGACTACCAGTTATTGTTTAAATATATGGGGCAAAGAAGTAATTCCAACAGTGTGGACAAGTTTAGGTTGTCAAATTTTCGGAGTGATCCGCTCCTTTATCAAGACACAGTGAAACAGAACAGGTACATGTACATATACATCATAGTACAAGAAGATAGAACTGATATACTATAATTGAAAATATAGCTATTATATAAAACCAATAGTCCCATCGGCTAAAGACAGCCGAAGGCAGCAATTAAGCTGAGAGCATCGCGGACAAGGAACGCTGATGTAGAGGACCTATTCTTGCGCAAGATGCACTATCACATAAAGTGAGTCAACGAGAGATAAGCACCAGAATGAAGGGACGAGATATCAAAAACGTGGAACATGTGGATGTGGGAATATGACCCGATAAATGTGAAAAATCTGAATTTCCTACGGAATGTCTCATTGGTCGCCTCTCAATTCTGCGGTGGATTAACAGCACAGCAGGGGGTCCACACTTAGTCGCCTCTTTCGGTTTGCAGGAATAATGCATGTAATTATCAAATAAGTGAGTGCTATATGTGTGTGTATTAGGGTTTTCAATGGTTAGCCGGTTAACCGGTTACTCATTCGAAAGACCGCGAACCGGTTACCAAAATCAGAATAGTCGTTAATTCAACAATGTTCAGACTGACCTGTTAGGGTGTCGTTTTCGTATTCGATAGTACAAGAAACTGACAAAGAGATGCCGACCCTAATGTGATATATCGACGTTGCTACGTAACTCGTTTTCTGTTAAAGGCCGAAGGAGTGTATCGATAAACGGAAATAGGAAGTACATCCCTAGTTGAAAATCCAATGTAGGGAGACAGTATCACAATTTCCACATATTCTAATGAGTCTAGAGTTGTGATGAATATTGTATGTTTATTATTGACAGAACATTGTGTTCTCTCAACATTAAAGTATTTCAACGCAGTCCAGGCATTAATTCAGGTGTTTTTTTTATCAATGAGTCACATGTGTCTATTTGTTCTGTACTTCAGGAAACCGGCTATCTATATTAGCTATTTCACTACTGCGAAGTTTTTCAAGAAAGATAACTCTTACATGCAATTACTATCATTATAAAATGTCAATTTTTAATCGTTTATAGATAATTAATTTTACACAATTTCAGCATTTATTAAATTGATATACATTAATGCAATACTAATCTATGGCAGTATCATTTTTTATTGACATTATTTTGCAAACAATTGTGTCTTTCAATTTTTTTTTCAAAATTCACTCATTTTTACATAAATTTCCATTTAAAATCCTTAAAATTCCGACAACCCATATTTGTTTTGTGGCAGAAAATTCTCTTTACTTCAAAGCAATATAACTACAAAATTTGAAGAAATTATACTGAGAAATGGTGACACAAACCTATTACCTTAAGGATGGGATGTTAAATTAATTAAGTAGTTAGTAAAAATCGTCTGGTTTGACAGCCTTGGTGTGTACAGAAAGGTTCAAATGTACAAGTGGTGGCCCTGTGACGTCATTTTTATATATAATTATTATAATGTGATATTTAAACGGAATGCCATTGAATAGCGATTGTTTCTTAAACCCAAAAAGTACAAATGTTCTGAAAGATATATAATTGTTTAAAAATTATGGATTGAGGAAAACTTTGATCTTATGGGTATGCATTACTCAAAGAGTTCTTCGTAGCCTACTGTGCACCAAGCATAGCTATTTACGTAGTGTTTTGTCTAAAATTTCTTTGCGAAATATAAACTTTTCTCACATCTTTTTAATTCTGCTGGTGATGTTTATGGATATAGAAACAAATCAGTGTCAAACAGACAATGAATTCTACAAAATGCATCTTAAAAACTTTTATAAGCAAAGAGAAAAAAAACCGAGTTAATTATTACGGATTCTAACATTGTGGGTATCGTTAAGTTCACTTGGGTGAAAGATTATCTTCAGATGACATAGTTTTTATGACTCTACTTGAGCCTTATACGGCTGAATATTCAAAATGTAAAAGTCAAGCTGTTTTAGGAACCGATAACGCTGCTATTTTAAAGATTACAGTTACCTTGTAAAACTGATTATTTCTCTAAGTACCATATTTAGACATTAGGAAACTTTTATGGCGTTTTGTGGTAATTTTAAACGTAATGTGGAAACGGTGTTAGATAGTACACCATATATAGTAATTATTTGCGATAATTATGTGGCCATTTCAACAATAACTGATAAAACATGTTCTTTACACGATAAGAAATGAAGGAATGTGGAATTTCAAATGTTGTTACCGAACCTACACGTGTGGGCTCTCCCCACCTACTTGTGTCATCCCATCGTGCCGTCTACTTTGGTACAAAGTGGCGATTAAAATAATTCTGCTCGGAAGCAAAAACGTTGTTAGGAAGTACAGAGAAACATACTTATCTTAAATATTGAGATAAGTATGTTTCTCTTTACTTCCTAACAACATTTTTGCTTCCGAGCGCCTTTGTGATATACAAACGGAAGGTCATCTACTCACGATTGTTTCTAAATCCCAAAGCGTACAAATGTTCTAAAAGATATATTTGATAAAAGAGTATGGATTTAGGGAAACTTTGATCTTATTGGTATGCATTTCTCAACGACTTATTAGTTCGTTGCCTGTTGTAAACCAATCATAGCTATTTACGTAGTGTTTTGTCTACAATTTCTTTGAGACATATTAACTTTTCGCTCATCTGTTTAATTCTGCTGATGATATTTATGGATATAGAAACAAACAAACTGACAATGAATTCTACAAAATGCATCTTAAAACTTTTATAAGTAAAGAGAAAAAAAAATCGAGTTTATTTGAGATAAGTATGTTTCTCTTTACCTCCTAACAACCATTGTGCTTCTAAACGCCATGGTTGTTTGGTATAGTTTGGTTTGATTTTGTTCATTTAAGGACGTGCCTCCATGTGTTTTAGTGTATGCATATCGATCGCGCGTGCTTGCGTGTGTGTATGCAGGAGACATGGTATGTTGGTGTGCTTGCCTCCTTGTGATAGCGCGGATCTGATGCCGACTTTACAGTGTTATCTCACTGAAATGCCATGCCGAAGTCACCCAGTACAACATTCCGCCCGGCCACATTATTCTGACAACGGGTGAACCAGTTGTTTTGTATTCTGTTATGTTTCAACGACGTTCAATAAAGCATGGCGTAAAAGCATTATTACAAAATGTATGTTATCATATGGGATAAGGGGAAGTTATTAGAATGAGCAAATAGTATATTTATAACAACAACAATAGCACATGACAATGTATAATCGATCGGACATAGAAATATATTTTCTCCGGGTACTCTGGTTTGACCCAATGTTTCTTCCCGAGTTAAGAATCCGTAAATGCACCCAAGCCAACAAGCGTGATTTATTTTTAAGTTGAAAAGATATTGTTTCGTAATTGATGTAAAATATATAAAGCTTAAATTCCGTCTAATTTACTTCCACCACAGATATCCGCAAATACGCAATACATATATTTTGGGCATTCTGTATATATTACAAAACTAAAGCGGATCAATCATGTGTGTTTGTCTTGTTTTCATCTTAAATCTAAGAAACACTTTCTTGTAGCTTCTAAAATGTACACCTACCTCAAAAAAAAAAAAAAAACATGAGAAAATAATTCAAAAGAAAAAAAAAAATTATTGAAATGTTTCAAGTCACACATTACAGAACAATAATGATATACATATAACAGATAATATTGAAAATGACAATAGTAACGAGTTCTAATTGGAACAGGGGACCCCCATTGGAAATAAGCTTTCTGTGGCCTTGAAGAGCTATCCCAGGGTTAGGCAAAATACGTAAATTATATATATATCAACTTTGTAAATTACCGGCTTATATGGAATTGTTTTGGTGTGTTTGCCTTTTCCTGGCTAATTATTATTACTATCATTATTATATATTAGTCCCCCGCACTGCACGTCGAGTAACAAATGATTAATTGGGGGAAAAAACAGTCGCAAATGACGCATTCAAAAACATTTGAATTGCCATAATACTCGTCATACAAGGTTGGAGCAAAATCGGACAAAGCGGGAGACCTTGGCATCACCTTGGCGTACACCCATAATTGTGTGATATAAGCTTAGGTCACTGCGGCCATGTTTGGTGACTGATCGGAAACTTAAACGCGTTATGCACATCTAAAGGTGCCGGCCAACGCTTAAGTAAATTGTCATAAATATCCGGCAAGCAGTTTTCGAGAACAGATCCGGGAACTGTTTGGCGGAAGAAAAAACCCCGAATAATAATTGTAAGAAACAAAGCAAAAGAAGGAAGTCCCTACTTTGTTTTGGATTTGATTTTAATTAGATAGCGTTCATAAAAGGCAGTGGTATCCATGTTGCTCACTTTATCATGATTGGTATAGGGTTGAATATCGCCGCTTAGTCATAACTCAGATGGTGCATAAACGTTTTTCACATATGCAAAAAAAAAATCTATTTTACTTTTATCGGACTATTCAGCTCAAAATTACGGGGGAATTAAAAGTGTCTAAATGTCAACTTCAAAGCCAGAAAACATAACGGGCCTCAAAGTTAAGTATATAATTGATGTAAAACTCGCGTGTCGGTTCTAACCCTGTTAGTTTGTTTATTAACACGCCAGAGTTCAGGCATAGTACTGTTTACCTCCGCCAATAATCTGATAATTGTGTTTCAATTTGTGTGGTGACATTCTGCCCATTTTTGTTTACAGGTATTCAATTTTCCTTCTTAGTTCCGTGTTAATTCAGGTAGCAGTTAGATAATTGTCAGAACAGGCGAGCGCGACATAACGACCACGATATACAGACTTATTTACCCAAGGCTGAAGGTTTAGTCGTCAATGTTTTCTGTCCCCAGGTCGGGACATACCAAAACCCTTCCAAATGGAAGTTGTTATTCTTTGTTTATCGTTCAGCTTTTAGGGCAATGACACCAACTGGGTCATCCGTTGTAACTGTAATGTGACCGAGTGGAATGCTGTGCTGGATGCATGGTATTTCAGTCAGTAGCACTATAAAGTCAGCATTAGATCCGCGCTATCAGAAGGAAGCAATTACCCCGGCATACCCTACCTCCGGTAGACATGCACACATGCTTGCATACACAACACACACATGCAGACACGCCCTTAAATGACCTTAACTATTTATAGGACGTTAAACAAAATAAAAACCAACAAACAACGTATATTATCGTACATTTGTTTGCTTGTTTGTTAAGTTCCCCTTCACCAGTTACGGTGCTAAAAGACAGTAAAATGGAAATAAATGTCAGTTTGATTTGTTTGTGTTTTACGTCCTATTAACAGTTATGTTAATTTAAGGGCGTGCCAGGTTTTGGTGGTGCAGGAGTACCCGGAGAAAAAAACACCGACCTGCGGAGAATATACGTACCTGGCTACTGATACGTTGGCATCGAACCCGCAACCAGTGGTAGAGAGCTAGTGATCGTGGACGGTCAGATGCCGTCTTCTCTTCATATTCGAAACAAACAACACAACGAGCAAATCACATTTGCCCGTCCAGCCTGTCGTGAAAATAGTGCAGTGGGCGTTTAATTTTGCAAAAAAACAATCTATATGTCTATGAGCTTGTACAGAAGCTCCGCACGCCACTCATACGAGCGAAAAACATTCGCTCCTAACTCGCATACTGCGGCCGCCCGTGAACGTCTCAGACGCTCCATAGAGGTACTGTACCCATCGCAGATGTACTCGCTCGCTCAGGAAAAACTGGATATAGCACCCGGAAACCTGCTTCCAAACGGCAGAAAATAATTTCTTTCTGGAATAACGATTATTTTCATTGCGACGTATATTATCTCCAGGGCGGGGCACAGAACTAGTACCAGAAAAAAACACAAAAAAAAGGCAAACGCACAAAGCGACATAAAAAAAACACGAAAAAAACCCCTACCATACACCCACAAAAACACACCCCACTACGTACGAAAACCTTATTGTAAAGGGCGCCCTAAATTTCCGCCTATCCGAAAAACGTGTAACCTATCAAACGGGACGGATATAAACTGTAACTACGATGCTAAATATTTTGTCTTTAATTGTTTAATTGCGACCGCACTGGTAGAACGACAGCTAGAGAATGAACTCACCCCGTGTCCGCCATGCACGAGTACACCGGACCACTGGCCGGATGTGTCCGCCATGCACGAGTACACCGGACCACTGGCCGGATGTGTCCGCCATGCACGAGTACACCGGACCACTGGCCGGATGTGTCCGCCATGCACGAGTACACCGGACCACTGGCCGGATGTGTCCGCCATGCACGAGTACACCGGACCACTGGCCGGATGTGTCCGCCATGCACGAGTACACCGGACCACTGGCCGGATGTGTCCGCCATGCACGAGTACACCGGACCACTGGCCGGATGTGTCCGCCATGCACGAGTACACCGGACCACTGGCCGGATGTGTCCGCCATGCACGAGTACACCGGACCACTGGCCGGATGTGCCGCTCGTGCCAGAGAAGACAAATAATTCCCTCTATACTCCGAACCGCGGGAATATTTAATTCACCACTCGTCCATTACAATTCGTGGACTCAGAAAAAGATATTCAAGTCACCATATATAGATGATAAACTAACATTTGATAAGCATTTGCGAAAAGATTTATGAATAAAATTCTATATAATCGGCGTTTTGCGGAGAACAATTGAATACATTGACATCCGTAGTTTTAAACTGTTGTAGTATGCATCAGTTAGACGTCATAGAGAGTATGAACATTGAGCTTGGGCCCCATTTAGAAAAGCATGTAAAGCAATAGAAAATGTACAACGTCGAGCAAAAAAACAAATATCAGGACTGTCTAATGTATCATACACGGCACGTTTGTAGAAATTAAGATAACCAACGACAGCCTTTAGCAGAGCACCTGGTGATAGGATCAGAGTTTTATCAAATTGTTTCCGGAAAACATGACAGAGAAGTCACATACATATTTACAATTAAAGAAAGTTCAAACACACGAGGCCATAACTTTAAAATATATAATATTTAATCGCGGTTAAAACTAAGAAAGTATTCGTTTACACAGAGAAATGTTGTCATGTGGAACAACCTCCCTCAAATGTAGTGACAGTTGAACAACTGGAGCATGACACAGCTGGACACCGGAAAAGTCAACTGCGAAAAATACTGTCTTGAAGAAATGAATACAGCTATGAAATACAAATTTACAATTATTATGTATATTAATATGAGCTATCTGTCAAAGGATTGTAAATCATGTATATATTTTATTATATTGTTAGAATGTGTATATCTGTATAGCCAGTATAGGCAACAAAGACAGCTCGAATCGCGCACAAAGATTCGAATACATGTTACTTTTTAACATAATTAATATTTTCATAAGTTGAAGTGATTTTAGAAAATTCGCTTTGATAACCTTTGTGACTTTACACACTCTAATTCCTGTGGAATTTGGTGCAAGGGATATAACTCTCGCGTGCAAAATAATAACTGGATAACTGATGACCAACCATTTTGTTCATATTTTTTTTTAAATGCTATTAATCAGAGGTAAAACCTCGCGGATCTGCAGGCCTTAAAAGTCTTTGCCAAGGGGGGG
>NW_018404465.1:417396-435252 GCF_002113885.1 Mizuhopecten yessoensis
GGGTAATGTCAACCCAATCTCTATCCAGGATTGTCATTCTTTACACTCAATTATACTTTATTCTACGTAGAAATCCTACCCGGGCATCCGTTGAAAAATCAATAAATGACACCATGAAAATTTATAAAACATAAATGACGTCAGGAGATTTGAAGTAAACAATTAAGAAATACTTGAAATGAATAAATAAAAATATAAAATATGTTCGAGAAATTATGTTGCCACCGATTTTTATTGTCTTGCATCTTTCAATGAATTTTAGCACACATTTAAGCAAAAAAAATGAAAGTTGAAAATCTTAACGCAATCATTTTTCATGTTATATCTATGCTATAGAATTTGTAGTTAGTCAGAGTGTTAAAAGAACTGGATTGGATTGGATTAATTTAGGCCTTAGACCGAGTGCCCTCTGGCCCTAACACCAGACTTAGACATTTTGATATACTCTGCATAGATGTCTGGTGTGTGTCCGAATGTCTTAGTCTGGTGTTAGGATCAGAGGGCACTAGGGCTATATATAGGGTTTTACCTGGGATGACCCATAAAGCCACATTGTGGCTTAATTCATTAGATACTCCCGCGATGTTTGGTCCTGTCAGCATCGGTCTTGATTTTAGCCCGTCCCACGTTTAGAGTAGCTTCCCTTATGTGAAACTTCCGCTATCGAAAGGCGTGCGTTTTGAAACAGAGAATATGGCTCAATTACCAAAACAACAGCAGGTAAGAGGATGTTTTCACGATAAACGTTGAAAGCAGCACCATATGTGTATTTGATAACGAACATTACACCATACTAAAGCAAATATGGCATAAAAAAGCATTGGCATGTTGCTCATATGCCGGTAAAAATGGGAGAGAGGAAGGGGGGGGGGGGGGGGGGGTTATTATATTTAAATGATATGAATATATTTAAATGATATATATAGAAGACTAGGTCATGTTCCAGTAGTAAAGGTAGCCGCACTATATCGGCGCTTTGGTGGTGATTATACTGTGATCAACAGGCAAGGACAAAAGAGTACATTTGAGGCTTTATTAAAACCGAATTCACTGACGTAAATATTATAAATTAGTCATGTACTGGAGCACTAGCAAATCTTACGAGTATAAAGGGAAGGCAGATTTGGCTATATAATCAAATATGACTATACGTATATATGAAACAAAGGTCATTATTTGTTCAATGCCTCCACTAGGAGTCGAACCCGGGACCTCTGGTTTACTAGTGTTACGCTCTACCGAATGAGCTAAAGAGAAAATTCTCCCTAGCCGAGTCTGTAGGAAGTGGATATTATTTTACCACAGTGACCTATAGGATGAATTAAGCAAACAAGTCGATCATGATCGCAACTTCCAACTGCTCATTAAAATTCATTCGGACATTTCAGTACCCAGTACTTATTAACACATTATGGTATTTCCAGAAAGTTGTTTCGAACCTAGAACCCTCCGAACTCTAGACAGACGCTCCACCGATGGATCTACCTTGTTGCCGATGATCGACACAGTCCTGTTCCACTACATTCCTCTCTCCTATTTTCTAAGTCAAAGACAGCACTATTTATAATCCAGGTTCGGGCATACCCTTCCTTGTCAAGCTATCTCCTAGAACTTGAAACAAGGGTTGGTCACCGGCACCAAATGTAGTAGGAGTGGGAAAATGTACAGCCAGATCAGGGTTAGAAGACAGGATCCTTCTAACGGTAGACAGACTCTCTACCAGTTGAGCTACCTGGTCGCAAACAATCGACCCATTAAGCTACATAGCAAACATTTGTAAATGATTTTCAGCACTTTTACCAAATATCATTTTTTTTACTTTGTTTGCTTTTTGTGGCCTGCCATATGTTGCTTATTTGTATTTTCAGTTTATAAGTACCGAAACAAGCGGGAACAAATCTAGGTGATGATCTTTGTCACAAATGTCATCCTTATCAAATATTGATAGCAGCTCTCCAAGGCTGGTTCTTTTGCGAAGTTTACATACATGTAGGAGGCACATACTACATAGCCTGATCATCAGTTCTGTCTCCTGCTTATTACACTTCGATTTAGTTGGAGTCCCTATTTTCTGCAGGCAGGCATGTGCCATCAGCTTGGCCCTCGACCATATTGATGAACACTGCATTGAAAAGACATTTGTTCAGACTCTCTATCGGTCTTCCAAAGTTTGCAGCTATCCCTTTCAACCCTATGTAACTTTAGTAGACTCTACAATGCATTGATCTGGATGAGTCTTTTTTGGTCTACAGTGGTGAAAGGGTTTAGAGATCCCCCAAAACACTGACAAATACCCATGTAATTTGCGCACTTTTTTTCAGAAATTTAATACCCAAAGTAGGGGGTGCGTAAAATACACAGGTATAGAAAAATTCAAGTTTTTTTCAGGAAAAGATCGACGATTCTGAGAGATCGCCATCTTGGATTATGTCCCTTGGTACACGGAACTCTAAGACAAATGACGATCAACAAATTTATTTATGTCAAACATTAATAAAAGATACATAATGTGTTGTTATGTGAGTTTATGTGAAAAGTATTAATAAATAGGTAACCGTTAACAAAAAAAGTTTAGTCAAATTCCTATGCCAGAGAATCGCCGATCAACTTACGACATTACGTTTCGATATCTCGGTGCGTTTCCACATATTATTACGAAAATGTAGTTGTTCAATTTAAGTTCCGTTCTATGTAAGTTTTTTCAAATCGCCTATGCGTATACGTATAGCATGTTTTTTTTCCGGCTCACTTTTATGTTGATCTCGCGTCTAACATTACGTAAACACGTGATTGATAATAACCTCGTGAATTATTTCAATATTTATTAAATGAAGCATCGTAAAAATAGTCTGCGTTAACTATTTTTTTCCTTGGAGTAGATTTGAAGAGGATGTATTGATTGTCCACGCTTCTAGTATAAACATATTTTTTATAATCCCTTATCAGTCAAATCAGTCTGTAGTTATGACAATGCAGTAGGACTTCGTAATTCACGCCACATGTTGGCGAGTGAAAAAAACAACAACACGGTCCGTCGATCGCGACTGCAAATCATTTCAATTAGTAGAGCTATTGTTAACGGGTATTCACAGAGATAGTGTTAGCTCATTACTGCATTGTAATTGGTAAAAAAATATCGCCAAACCACGGACTTAGATAATGTCATTCCGTGGCCAAACTGAACTGTGACATGACCTGGTTTGAAGTGACGTAACCCAAGCAGCCATGATGAGCCCTTCTCACTGATCGTAATTATGATCAATAAAAGGTATCTAATTATGTCTTTCACCAGGAGATATGCACCAGCGGTTACTAAACATCGAATTACTTATTAATTGATATGTTTTTGTAAGCAAGTAAATGTTTTATGTAAAATATTGCTAAAATGAATTGATGTATGCCGATATGCGCACACGTGTGTGTCATGTGTGATCAGATAATTCAAAGAAAACAAGCAACAAAATACACATTTTACGTAGTTTCTTCTTGGTTTTAAATATCATTTTACATCAATGAAAAAAAAATCATAGAAATATATTTAAAAAAAATATATTCAGAGATCGATTTTCGGAGCATGAACATCGTTTTTTTTCCAGATTTTTTGGGTGCGCAAAATATTCGAGTAGAACCTTTTTTCCCGATTTTCAGCCTCAAAAAGTACCTGCGCAAATTACACAGGTGCGCAAATTACATGGGTTTTTACGGTAAATAAAATTCTCATTATAATCTTGTATCTGAAAGAAATGCAGAATTATTTTTCTTTGAATTCCAAGTCACATCAGAATAAAAAAAGGTAAATGCCAGCTTTCGCCACACTTTCTTAGGATATTTATTAATTTATGCTAATGAGGCAAATTTTAATTGTATGATTATGTGGCTTCGTGCTAGAGGAAGTTCCCTTTAGCTTAGTGGTGGAGCGTCCGACTAGTATAGGAAGTCTTGGATCACAGATTTGATCCCTGGTGAAAGCACACTACTCTCTTTTCTGTAACACTTTGAATATTTTTGTATTGAAAGTGTTAATTAATAATAATAACAATTGGAGGTTCTTATATACCGCCTTACTCCCTGGGGAGCATACAGCCAGTGCTGCCATTTTGGCACTCACAGCTAGCATTCAACAATTCTACCATTACCCAACCACGTACTCATTTACAGCTGAGTAGACTGGAACAAGCGGAGTAAAGCATCTTGCTCAAAGATACAACACAGTGCCGTGGCTCGAACCTGCAACCCTTCGGTCATGAACCCGGCGTCCTGCCACTAGACTACCGTGCCTAAGACATTTAGCTGAACCAGTAGACTATTCATCCAACTGATCTATGTCATGATCACTTGTGAATGATCCAGCACAGTGAGTTCCAATACATACAAATATAACGTATACAATTTGTTTTGTTGTAGACAGGAGATAAAGATAAAGACCGAGAGAAGAAAAAGAAGGAAACAATCCTCGATCTGTCCAAATATCTGGACAAGCCAATCAGAGTCAAGTTTAGTGGAGGCCGGGAGGGTAAGATATATTGACAAGCCAATCAGAGTCAAGTTTATTGGTGGTCGGGAGGGTGAGATATCTCGACAAGCCAATCAGAGTCAAGTTTATTGGTGGTCGGGAGGGTAAGATATCTCGACAAGCCAATCAGAGTCAAGTTTATTGGTGGTCGGGAGGGTAAGATATCTCGACAAGCCAATCAGAGTCAAGTTTAGTTAAGGTCGGAAGGGTAAGATATCTCGACAAGCCAATCAGAGTCAAGTTTAGTGGAGGCCGAGAGGGTAAAATGTTTAAATGTCGTATTACAGTGGGGGTCAAGTTACAGTGGGTCTTGAGAGGGTAAACTACAACTTATCATGATATCTGATTTTTAATGCCATTGTTCTCAACTCAATTAATATTTATCATACAATTACGGCCTTCTGTGGAGAGAGATCAAAAGAATTATCTGTCTGTGCTGGGTTCCCACAAAGGGAAGCAATCCTTCCCAGGGTGACTGTTATCTATATCTCAAGACATTAAAAGCAATAAATGTTTTATAAAAGTGAGTAAATCATATCTTTCTCTGCAGGGTTATCTCCCCAAACTACAGGTATCGTGTCTTTCTACTGTTTTAACCTATTTTTGACGTTACATGTTACAGCCAGTGGAGTGTTGAAAGGTTACGACCCCTTGTTGAACCTCGTACTGGACGGAACGACAGAATACCTCAGAGGTAAGACTTGCATGTACCTATCCATGACAAAGTGGAGCTGGGATCTGTTCGTTTATGCGGAACAACTGGTTCGTCTGTTTTTAAATGCGACATTTTTTTTTTATATAAATCCTGGCAGACCTGCAAATGTTTATTTACAGGCCTTGCAAGGCTTTGTCAAGGCTTGCCTGAAAGCAGCATCAGATTACAGGGTTGGACCTTATTTCATAAACAAACAACTCTGGTCTAACCGGTTCATCCATTTTGATCGCGATAAACGAAAAAGGCCCAGGCATTTTGATTCACCTTGTTTGATTTCAACATATATATTGATCCAACAAGATTACCAAATGTGTGGTATTTCTCCGGGAATTCTGGATTTCCTCCACCACCAAAACCTGACATGACCTTAAATGACATAGCTGTTAATAGGATGTAACACACAAACAAAGCACACCAAGATTAAAACTCTTTTGTGAAGAAGGTTAAACAATAAGAAGGGTTGCATATATATCCTTTAACTTGGGCAATATAATGAACAACAATCTTTTTTTGCGATTTTCAAAGTTAAAGTTTAGATATTAGTACTATTCGTCATGTATATATAATTTTGTGTTTCCATGTTAGATCCTGATGATCCCTTCAAGCTGACAGAGGACACCCGCCATCTTGGACTTGTTGTGTGTCGAGGGACGTCGGTGGTCCTAATCTGTCCGTCGGAGGGAATGGAGGCCATCGCTAATCCATTTGTCCAGCAGGAAGGATGAAAACTATAGAACATCGACATTCCATAAAATGTGAATCATGATGGAACAGTTCGGCTTTCTACTGGGGAGTTGATACGAAATTTGAAAAAAACGATCAAACCCTTTTTGAAAATGTTGTTTTGTGGGATACATACTGTATCAATATTTTATATTCCAAATTGTTTTACCTAAACATTGAAAAATAACTAGGTTTTCTGAAATCACATTAGTGCTGGCAGTTTAATTTTGTTATATGTATAATTTTCTAGATACATACACTACTGTATTGACAAACTTTTGACCTCCATAGGAACTGACTGATGTCAATGTAAGGGAAAAGTGCTGTGCCTGTATTCATGAAACCGCTCTCTTGTTCAGGCATGAATTCTGTGCTCAAACTAACTTTCTTGTAACTTGTTGAAATCAGCTGACAAGGTCATAAAGTCAAATGTAAACTTTTAAAACGATGTTGGACTGTCGGTCTCTACCAAATCATTGACAGAACATGATTTTTTTAGGTCACCTGAGCTTTAGCTCAAGTGACCTATTGCTATCCGTTTTCGTCCGTCGTCGTCCGTCGTCCGTCGTCCATCGTCCGTCGTCCGTCGTCCGTTAACATTTTACATTTCAAACTTAAAGTCAAGTTCTGCTGGGCCGATTGAACTGAAAGTTGGTAGGAATGATCGCCTCATGGTCCTGACAAAGTGTTGTTATTTTTCGGGTCGATCAGAAATCCAATATGGCCGCCACGGCCGCCATTTTGAAAACCTATTTCAAACTTAAAGTCAAGTTCTGCTGGACCGATTGAACTGAAAGTTGGTAGGAATGATCGCCTCATGGTCCTGACAAAGTGTTGTTATTTTTCGGGTCGATCAGAAATCCAATATGGCCGCCACGGCCGCCATTTTGAAAACCTATTTCAAACTTAAAGTCAAGTTCTGCTGGACCGATTGAACTGAAAGTTGGTAGGAATGATCGCCTCATGGTCCTGACAAAGTGTTGTTATTTTTCGGGTCGATCAGAAATCCAATATGGCCGCCACGGCCGCCATTTTGAAAACCTATTTCAAACTTAAAGTCAAGTTCTGCTGGACCGATTGAACTGAAAGTTGGTAGGAATGATCGCCTCATGGTCCTGACAAAGTGTTGTTATTTTTCGGGTCGATCAGAAATCCAATATGGCCGCCACGGCCGCCATTTTGAAAACCTATTTCAAACTTAAAGTCAAGTTCTGCTGGACCGATTGAACTGAAAGTTGGTAGGAATGATCGCCTCATGGTCCTGACAAAGTGTTGTTATTTTTCGGGTCGATCAGAAATCCAATATGGCCGCCACGGCCGCCATTTTGAAAACCTATTTCAAACTTAAAGTCAAGTTCTGCTGGACCGATTGAACTGAAAGTTGGTAGGAATGATCGCCTCATGGTCCTGACAAAGTGTTGTTATTTTTTGGGTCGATCAGAAATCCAATATGGCCACCACGGCCGCCATTTTGAAAACCTATTTCAAACTTAAAGTCAAGTTCTGCTGGACCGATTGAACTTAAAGTTTGTAGGAATGATCGACTCATGGTCCTGACAAAGTGTTGTTATTTTTCAGGTCAATCATAAATCCAATATGGCCGCCACGGCCACCATTTTGAAAACATATTTCAAACTTAAAGTCAAGTTCTGCTAGGCCGATTGAACTGAAACTTTGTAGGAATGATTGACTCATGGTCCTGACAAAGTGTTGTTATTTTTCGGGTCGATCAGAAATCCAATATGGCCACCACGGCTGCCATTTTGGTAAACTATTTCAAACTTAAAGTAAAGATCTACTTGGCCGATTGAACTGAAACTTTGTAGGAATGATCGAATCATGGTCCTGACAAAGTGTTGTTATTTTTCGGGTCAATCAGAAATACAATTTGGCTGCCATGGCTGCTATTTTGCTACTAAGTTCTAATAGGCCGATCTCACTTAAAATTGGTCTAGGAATGATCAGCTCATGGTCCTGACAAAGTTAAGTTAACATTATACTATTTTTTACTCAAATTGGTACATATTTCAACAACAAAAATAAATACTATAGACTCAGGTGACCGTAAAGGCCCATGGGCCTCTTGTTTTAATTGTCATTAGAACAAGAAATTGGGCTTGAGCACAGAATCTGAGTTTGATAAGCATGAGAATGGTTTCATATGAATACAGGCCTTGGTCAGTTGTGTCCTGTATGCCATTGCTGACCGTGACGTGTAGCGTGTGTCTGAAGTGAGAGAGAAGTATGAAGTCTGTACAAAGAGACGTGGATTTAGATTGTAAGTGCTGGTGACAAGTGAATAAAGTATGAATGAACTCAGTTTTTTTTTTCTTTCTGACTTTTGCAGGGTTAGACACTTACCTTTTTTAGGTCACCTGAGACTTTAAAGTCTCAAGTGACCTATTGTGATCGCCTTTTGTCCGGCATCGTCGTGCGTCCGTAAACAATTTACATTTTCGACTTCTTCTCCAAAACCCTTGAACCAATTTCAATGAAATTTTGCATAAACCTTCCATGGCCAATGGTCAACCCTTCCTTTATATACAGAGTATTATTTCTAGGTCCCAAGGAGGCTTCGTAGCAAGTCAAGAGGAGTAGACTTCCAAATATTTCATAGTCCGAATTACCCCCTTTTTGGCCAATGAAGGGAGACAATCTTCTTTCAAAGTTGATTAGAGCAACTGCCTATGTGATTGGAGGTCTTGGGTTTCAATTATGGACTTGTCATTGCATTTTTGTTAAATTCTGAGAGGGGGCTGTGGTGACCAAGTGCTAAAGGCATCCGACGGTCTACAATCACTAGCCAACCATGATTGGGTCTCTGGTTGAATGCCTACGTGGCACTGGCCGCAGATCTCTGGTTTTCCTATTCACAAAACCTGGCACATCCTTCAATTCCATAGCTGCTATAATAGGCAGTAAAACACAAACAAACCAAACTAAATTGGAGTTCTGAGATGTTGCATTTTCACTTACCTATCCATTTTGCACCCAGTTATACCCACAGAAGGTGGTAAAGGGGCCTCGTGTATCTTTGGGGTTTGAAACCTGTAGGATTGATCCAGTTCTGCCACAATGTATTTATTGTACAATATAAAGGTTGACAGTAGAAACAACTCTAGTGTGGACAACTAACTGAAGGCAAGATTAATGGAATCTTTCACCCACTTTTGATTGAAATAGGGGAATCTGAATGACATCAATGAATTTCGGACATGACACCATACTGTTGTTCTTACCAAGGAATTCCTTTGTAAAAGATGTGCATTGATAAGGTTGCCTTGGCTTCAGCTGTAGGGAATTTCCCTTTAGCTCAGCGGTAGAGCATTGGTCTGGAGAGCCAAGGGTCGCGGGTTCGAGCTCCAGCGACGGCACTATATTTATCACTATACCTCGTCCTACTACACCTTCGTCTCAATTTACCTGAGGGTGAAGCAAAGATATCTCTCACTAGGAAAAGTGTTGATTAATAGGATCTTTCCCCACTCTTGGGGTAAGATAGAAAAAATCTTAACCCTTGGGTTAAAATTTTTAAATGTCTTGCCCTAGGCAAAGCCTGAAGGCTAGACATTTAAGAAATTTTCCCCATGGGATGCTGAGGGCCAGACATTACCCAAAGGGTTGAGATTTTCTACCATGCTCCTAAATTGGGGAATGATTATTTTTCGTCCACTTCAAATACAACTTAAGAAATATGAAATGCAAACATTGATTTAAAAGTCTCAAACAAACCAGGATTATCTTCCATCATCTTTTATTGTTAATGTGAACGTCCTACAATTTGCTATGACAGGGGAATCCCCCCCCCACCCCCTACCTTGAGGGTGTGACAGGGAAATCTTCAACCTGAGGGGTGATTTATTTGGTTGTCTGACCTTGCCAACCAAATAACCACCCCGAGAGATGACAAGAAGATGAAGCATCAAAGACAAGATAACACAGTGTACGTCTGATCACATACTGTATTTAATAGTAAACGTTCCAGCTATCACATGGAATGATACAGAGAGAAAACTCAACAAGCGTTCCCCACAACAGAGAGACACGTCAACAAACGGAGGGTTCCTAACTAATGTGCTGTATTAATGTAAAACTATTACATTCATCCAAGTATATCTCTAAACACATTGTAAGGGGTTATAATAATTTTTAGACAACCATCTTTCTATATAAGCCATTTTGAGACGATCATCTTTCTATATAAGCCATTTTGAGACAACCCTTCTTTATGTCATCCATTTACTTTGTCTACCGACCTTATACAGGAGAAGGGCCATTTTGAGACAATCCTTTTTTACATTAGACCTTTAATAGTCTATATAAGCCATTTTGAGACAACCCTTCTTTATGTCATCCATTTACTTTGTCTACCGACCTTATACAGGAGAAGGGCCATTTTGAGACAATCCTTTTTTACATTAGACCTTTTTTAGATGATCCATTTCCACAAAACTTTGTGCAACCCTTATTTAGATGCAAAGCAACCTATACTAGAAATTGTGGCACATATTTCAACAATGTAGACATCCCCTCGGGCCTGTCCCCTACGCTATTTTACAGTACATAATGCACCTAACAAGCAATCATTGAAATTTACATTTATTATAGACATGCAATGAAATACTTACCAAATCAATTATTAGAAGGGTAAAATCACAAAGTCCAAAAAAAATCTTTCCTCAATAGAACTGAATGGAAAAAAAATCAAAAAGAAATCTGATACAATTTGGTGGATCTTTTTTTAAAGAATCGGTGGATCTCATAACATGAAAAATGAGTACTTGGCAAGACATCTTTCTCTGTTCATAACAAAGACACACTAATTTATTTATCTCTGACCCATTGTTCAGTGATAACATCAATGTCAAGCAACAGTTATAATATTTATAATAGGCCTCCAAACACAGGATGCTGGTAATCTGAAGGTAATCTGAAGCATTCAAACACAAGCCAGATTCACGATAATTAAAAATAAAACTATTAATTACAAATGACTTTCCTACAAAAAATAATTTACAAACAAATTGTGATGTGATGTCATGAATATTTAAACTTGTAATTCATATATAAACGATGATATAAACACCATATCAATCCGGCAATAAGCCCATGCCTGGTAATAAGCCCACCCATATATCTATTGCAGTTCAGAATACCAACATATGCTATTTAACTATCCTGTAATAAGCCTGTCCCAAACATTGAATCATGGATTACGTGTTGGTCCCCTGGGCTTACTACAGGACATATATGGTAAACATTTATATTCTTTTTCTATAGAACTATTGCAATGTGTGAACTAGTGTTAAACAACCCTAACAGCATTGAGACTCCCCACTACAGTAAGTTACCTATATAAACTGAACCCTGTGTAATTTGACACCCTGTATACATAGACCTAATCTAGGTAGGTGCATACTGTTTTATAAAACATGAATCTGTCATTCAAAACCTGTGTATAAAGACCTTCGACCAGGTCCTAACATTTCCATTTCTATGTATAAGCCAGACTTTCAATTCAGTCTGTACATTTCTACCTTAACTGAACAAGTGTGAACTGGAAATGTTTTTAAACCAGACCTTCAAAACAGGTCCATTACTACACTTCTACCAAAATTGGCCCTTTCTAATCTGGAAACTGTATAAACAGACCTTCAACTAGGTATGCATCTACCTTTCAACCTAAACTGAACGTTGCTATCTAAAAACCTTTACAAACCAACCAGGGTCTGTGCTCAACCCAACTGTCTTATAACTCGCTTAAATCGTTTGAAACGATAAAAAAGTTATTTAAACGGTTATCAGTTCGAAATGTTTCCAAAATTCTCCCAAATCATAGACCAAATATTAAGTTTGAATTTATTTATTACCGGAACAAGAAATGGGACGTAAGCATATAGAATCTGAGTTTGATCATGAATACGGGCCCAGACCTTTAATTCAGTTAGTACATTTTGTATGTTTCAACTTATTTGAAACTTTGTAATCTGGAAACTTTCAGCTTAATTGGTTCTGATGTATAGATATATGTAAACCTGTTGTATCAATAAACGTTTCTTTTATGAATGGAATTCAGTTTCATCACGGTCCTGTTGGGTTCAATTTTGAAAGGTTTCAGTGGAGTTCAGTTTAGACAGATTTCAGTGGAGTTCAGTTTAGACAGGTGTCAGTAGGGTTCAGTTTAGACAGGTTTCAGTGGAGTTCAGTTTAGACAGGTGTCAGTGGGGTTCATTTTAGACAGGTTTCAGTGGAGTTCAGTTTAGACAGGTGTCAGTGGGGTTCAATTTAAACAGGTTTTACAATGTAATAGAACTATCAAGACATCTATATAGCGCAAAAAACAATTCACAAGTTATTTTGATAATGCCACTTAATTAGTGGAAGACATCCTGTTTTAAATTTATGGTTGGTCCATTTGAAAATCAACAATCATTTACATTCATATCAAAATAATTTGATACCAAAATAATTAAGTCTTCACAGAAGCGATAGAAAATGCAAATAGTGCAAAGTTATAAAAAGATATATAAAAAATAAATTAAGCCAAGAATGGGATACATAAATATTTATCATGCCTCCATAAACATTAAGTAAGTTTAAACCTTGTAAAATGGAAAAAGTTTGTAGATTTCTAAACTGTAGCCATAGTTTTCAAAAAATGAGTTTTCACCATTTTCTGCTTAGATATGAATAAAAGGTCATACTAGGGTACTTGAAACTTAAATATAATTCATTGCTGTGTTTTGTAGATTTTATAAAATTTCGGTATTTATTTACATTTTTGTACTTATTTACAAGGAATTTATTTAATATTCACTGCATCATAAATCATACAAACAACTATTCCTGTGTAAACTGAACAAGTGATCAATACTCAGCATGACCCCCCCCCCCCTTTTTTTTTCTTTTTAAGTGAACATTTTTGGAATGCAAAGGATAAATTTCATTTGTTTACTTTATTTATCCTAAAGTGTTTTGTGTTACATGGAGAATTTCTTCTGTATAAAAAATACACCTCAACAGCAATTAATTGACAAAAATAACTATCAAAAGCCAAAATAAAATGCTTAACTTTATACATATATATTTGTAAAAAGTAAAGTCTGATGTCAGCACTTGTATAACAATACATGGTATGTTTCATATCGGAATAAATCAACATTAATTTCCCTTGTACATCGAATTATTTTAACTCCCTTGATAATCATATTGTAGGCAGTGTCCGTTTGACTAATTGTAAACAAACTAAAACAGACACACAAACACATCATGAATATCTAACAGAGGGGAAATAGGTGTGAGGAAAATTGTAGTATTCAACTATGGCAGATTTTAATTGTACCTAGAATTACAGTCTCCTAGCTTCACGCTAGAGGGAATTTCCCTTTAGCTCCGTGGTAGAGTGTCCGACTAGGAACCTAGAGATTGTGGATTCCATCCCCGGTGGAAGCACACTATTCTCTTCCTGGTTCAAATGTTGTCCGTGTCCCTCCCTGTGGTGACAGGGAGTTAGAACCGATGACGAACACATTTAAAAAGGGGGAGTAGTTTGGCAGGTTTTAATTGTACATAGGATAACGGTCGCTTTCTAGCTTCAAGCTAGAGGGAATTTCCCTTTAGCTCAGTGGTAGAACTTCCGACTAGGAAGTCTGGGATTGTTGGTTTGATCCAAAACAAAGCACACAGCATCAATATCACTTCCCCTGATAATTATCACAGCTACAGAACGCATGTTTATTAAGTTAATATGTACTGTTACAGGAAAATTTTCGCCAAGACAAATATTTGCCCTTTACTGGTAAAATCCACGCTCGCTCAGTGTGAATTTCACCTTTATGTAATGTAACAATTATATATGGTATGCTGTATTCACGGTTATGAAAAATTCGCTCTCATTGCGAAGCACAAAAATTGCAAAAATTAAACAGTGGCGAAAATTTCTTACACCTGAGTCATGGTAATCCTGCATGCCTACTTTGTTCCCAGTGAAATTACAGGACTGTAAAACTTTTTGATTGCTTTTGGACATTTTTTTAACTCATTCCCCCCTGAAATTTCATAATGAACTATTATTCCAATCTTTGAACTGGAAGGGTTTAAATGTGTCTTCAGGGGCGAATGAGTTATAGAGAAAGAAACGAGACCAAACTGTCTTCTAAGACACTGCATATTGGAAGTTAATTTTACCAAAATCGATCTAGTTTGTCTTTAATAATTTGTTTTATTAAGAAAATACAACATGGTGAACTTCCGATAGCACAAATGCCACGAGAAACAATTAAGGGGAGACAACTGAGACTTAATGTAAGTTTTGATCAGTGAAAAGCATGGATGTATACCAGTTGATAATTTGACAACATGACAGTTTAAAACCATCATTAATATACTAATGAATTATTAACAATTAACATAATTAATTAATAGATGGACGAAATCAAAATTCATACAATGAATTAACATCATTTTTCAGTTACATTTCAAATATCTCACTGCATGTAAATCACTCATCACATTGGAGCTTATCCAAGAAAACTTCACAACCCAAGATATAGCAACACCACATGTAAAGAGTGCACGTTGAGAAACACAGTGTTTTGATATTCAGAAAAGGCCGTTATACTCCAGATACATGTATATACCTCTGTTATATTTCCACTTCAATACTAAATATTTGCTATTTTTGTTAGAAGTTAATTTTCGCTTACTTTGCAAATGTGTTACAATTCAAAAATGTATGAACTTGAAAAACCTTGTGAGCCTGATAATGAAATTAGCACATGTATTTGTACCCGTTTCAAATTAAAAACTTGTGAAAAACTGTATTAGATGACAACTTGTTATTCTAATACTCACAAAAATTAGCAAGTATACATTATGTAGTGGTATATGTAAAACATTATCATAAACATTTCCTAGAATCACTTTAGTTTGAGATCCCTTGTACCTTATATACAATCGTACATGGCTATAAATGTTTACTATATGTATAGAAAAAGAAGCCCTGCTCCTGTCAAACATGTTACTGATCCAGATAAATAATTACACTGTAATATCATACAAAGAGATTTAATGATTTTGCTTACCATATTTGCCATAATTAGCAATAAGGGTGCTGGAAAAATTGACAGGAGGGGGCACTTATTACGATAATAAACACAGATTGTGGCAGGTGCTTCTCAGTGTTACATGACTGTCACACATATCTCAGCAATAATTCCAAAATAGATTTTTCCATATTTTTTTTTTTGAAAACGGTCTTGTCAGATTGTGAGACTGAATTATCTGATATAAAGTGCATATAGTACAATTTTCTTTAACAGCAAAGGACCAGAATGGAAGCTGTGTTTGGGGAAGGGGCACCGACATTATTTCAAGGTACCCAAAAAAGGAAGGGGACATATATAAGAGGAAATATGCTCATTACAGCAAATACGGTAAGGAACTACAGTTTTTATTACGGGTCAGCACTGTACAGCACTTACAAGGCTACTTCAGATATGAACATATACAGGTAGGAGGGAGGCAGTAAATACTTTTGATATTTATGTGTAGCCGGGTCTAATGGTTCTGAAAGAGCCTCCCTTCCCCGTCAATATCTCTTTTTGGAACAGTCCTCAATATAACAGTAATAATTTAACATCAACATAGATTTTACGTGTATTATATATTTTAATTTCCGTACATGTAGAACAACATTTTATGTACATATATTTAAAACATAACGTAGAACTGTTTGACACGACAGCAACTATAACGTTTATGGACAAAGTCAAGAAATTGTACAGCTAACAAATTATAGAACAGTAGTATGGAACATCCTATTGTATTTACCACTTTCGTAAGATAATGCCAATTTCTATTCTATAAAGCAAGGATGTTTAACAATAACCCAATAACATAACAGGGCAAATGTTTATTTACATTTTCCGGTGTTTCCTGCCTAAGACAAACTAAATGTGTATACAGAAACCTGTGAAAACCAGAATAAATTTGTTTGATCAAGATGAGTTGACTCAATGGCACATTTACGTAAAATTTAAATCAGGGATATTTCCATAATTACTCGGATTAAAACTCAAATATTTATGTTCTGGGATTCAACTCATTCACCCCTATAATTTCATAATGAACTATTCCAACCTTTGAATGGAAGAGTTCACATGTGTCTTCAGGGGTGAGTGGGTTAAATTAATCAGCCTCAGATTCAAACTGTAAGAAGTGGAAAAATACGACATTGATTTAAACCAGGAACTAAGTGTTCCCTTGTCCTTCTTTTGATGTCAGTAAAGTCAGATTTCACAGTAAACAGATTTCAAAAGGATGAATGTATTTTCTACTGATTTTTAAGGACTTTTCTTGAAATGTATCCTTAATTTCTACATGATAACAAACAAAAAATAAGGAAGAAAACACTTTCACAGGAAGTGTCGGTTTTTCTAACCTACGAAACGGTACACATAAAATAAAACATAAACGTATGACAAATCTGTCCAATAAATTAGATTAAGAGACTAAGTTGACTAAAATCACACGCGAGTCAGGAAACCTAGATGGAGTGATTGAGGAACTTCCACGGTTTCCATGGTGATGCTTGACGGGTTGAATGGGAATGTAACTGGGTACGAGAATTTGGTGTCCATAAGGAGTGTATTGTCCGATTCTTGTGGTCGATTTTTCAACTTTTTCTGAATTTCACGGATGAATGGAATTGGCACACGTTCCTCGAATTCATCTACTGGAGTGTAGAGGTTCAGGATCTTCACAATCTGAAAAACAAAATAATCATAAAAGTCATTATGGTAAATGACATCATAAAACATCACAATTAATTTCAGTATCGTGGTGTTGTTTACAAAAATTACAAAAGTAATGAGATTTTATTACATAATGTTTTGCGGAAGTAAAACCTTTTGCTTTTCTCTCCCTCAATAATGAGGGTGAATAATCATCACAGTGAATAATAGTAATTAAAACAAAGCGATGATGTCACATGTGTCCAATAAGATGTATGCACTGTCCAATAAATTTGACCAACTGTCCAATAAATTTGACCAACTGTACAAATGTTTGACCTACTGTCCAATAAGTTTGACCTACTGTCCAATAAGTTTGACCAACTGTACAAATGTTTGACCTACTGTCCAAAAAGTTTGACCTACTGTCCAATAAGTTTGACCAACTGTACAAATGTTTGAGCTACTGTCCAATAAGTTTGACCTACTGTCCAATAAGTTTGACCAACTGTTCAATAAGTTTGACCAACTGTACAAAAAGTTTGACCTACTGTCCAATAAGTTTGACCAACTGTCTTATAAGTGCTCAACGTATTTGACAGTTGTGACATCACATTGTAGGGACCAGATGGTCGGAGCTACCATAGCCATAATTCAGGAATATATTATATAACAAGCTCCGCTTTGACCATCAATGAACATATCAGAGTCTAAGAGAAACTAACTTAAACGCATAAACTTAATGTTGATGGAGATGCTGACAAAGTCAATGGACCATGAAAGGTAGGCCCCATTTTGATGCATGTGTTGAGATGTACCTACGATGCATCTATGGTCCAAGTTTGGTTGGTCTAGCTCTTATACTTTCAGTGAAACTAACTTAAATGAAACAAGAGGCCCATGGGCCTTAACGGTCACCTGATATATTTATACAGAGAGTTGATTTTGTTTTTAACATGAACAGAAATATTATTCAAAGTGACAAAAAACAATAAAACCCCTTATTCAATATCTAGCATACAGATTTCAGACTAAAAAGGATTTGAAACTAGCACCTCCAACCCTTGGGGGTAGGGCTGGCTCAAAATTTTCAAAGTATCAAACTGTCAATTCAAGGTTATAATTCCAATCAAGTTATTAACATGTAATATTCAAAGTATCATTTGCCATTA